>NC_067159.1:24800892-25100892 GCF_903995435.1 Acomys russatus | reverse complement strand
TCTGTTATGATTCTTTTGAAAATGTTTTCTATGCCTTTGGAATGAGATTCTTCTCCTCCTATTGTGTAGCCTGAATATTCTGTATTTTCAGAGTGTCACATATATCCTGAAATTCTCACTGATACCTTTTTTATTATTAACTTATTCCTTGGTTATTTTTCTATTGCTGTGAAGAAACAGTGTAACTAAGGCAACTTGTAAAAGAAAGCATTTAATTGGGTGCTTGTTTATAGTTTTAGAGGGTGAGTTTATGACTTTCATATAGGGAAGCATGGAAGCAGGATCTGCAGTTGAGAGCTTACAACAGGAGGCAGACAGCAAGAGAACAGACTGGGTATAGCATGGGCTTTCAAAACCTAAAGGTCCACCCCCAGTGGCACACCTCCTCCAATAAGGCCACACCTTGTCCTTCCTAAACAGTTCACCAACTGCGAACCAAACATTTAAATATGAGCCTATGGAGGCTGTTCTCCTTCAAAGTACTCTATTTACCTTTCTCCTTGTTGAACTGTTCCAGTTCCTGAACCGTGTATTTAAACCCATTTATTTTGCCCTTTCCTTGATCCACTCTATTACTCCCGCCCCCTTAATTTCTAATACTCTGGAGTCGTGTTTCTTCAGCATCCATGTCTTTGCTGGATTCCCCTGCTTGTTTTATGCATCTCTTTTTCATTTCATTCGGCTTCTTGTGACTTTGATCATCCTATAGTCCCTGGTTTGGGTTCTTTGCGGGGTTGCATCTAACTCATTCTCTCTAGGGGCCATGACTGTAAGGCTAACACATTTTGGAAGAGTTAGATATCTCCGGGTTTTGTTTTTTGTTTTTTGTTTTTGTTTTTGTTTTTTTTTTTTTTTTTTGTCTTTGTTTTGTTTTGTTTTTTATGTTACTATGCTGGGATTAGTGTATCTGGGGTGTGTGTGTGTGTGTGTGTGTGTGTGTGTGTGTGTGTGTGTATGTGTTTTAAACTTGGCTTAAATCTGCTGCAAAGTCTGCTGCTTTCCTCTAGCTGAAGCATTTGCAATTTTTACAAAGATTGAATGTGTTAGAGCTAAGTGGGTCGCAGTTCAAAAAAAAAAACATGTCCTCGGTCCAGAAGCCCCGGATGCCTGGTGTGAGCCCCATATCATTCCCCGAGTAGAATATATTAACTGCAAGAGCAGCCGCAGCTGCTGAAGCCGCCACTCTGCAAATCTTTTCCTAACCAGTTCATAACAGTGGCTCCTTTGACCACAGTAACTTTTGGAGGATAAACAGCCAAAGATAGCATGAAGCGTACTTGGATTTTAGTCCACATGTTTGTTTTCTAAATGGGGGAGAGGGGGTGGGGGGAGAAGAAACAAGTGTGGGGTTTGATGGGTGAAGAGGTAGGGAGAATCTGGGAAGAGTTTGGGGAGGAGAAGGTATGATCAGACTGTACTGGAGAAAAATTATTTTCAAGAGAAAAAAAAAATACAGGAAAATGTTATGTAACCTAAAACACAGCCACTAGAAAATTCGATTGGAGTTAGAAGGGTTGCAGAAGAGGGAAGGAGAAGCATTCAAGTGGCATTGCGTGGACAATAGAATGAGATGGGCACAGTAGCAGGAAGAGGGAAGCTGGGAGATTGTCCATGTCCATGGACTTAGAGGGGAGATGGCCCGGAGGTCAGGAGCATTGTCTGCTCCTCCAGAGGGCCTGACTACAATTCCCAGCAATCACGTGGTGCCTCACAACAACCATCTATCCTAAGCTGATGCTCTCTTCTGGTGTGCAGGTGTACATGCAGATAAGGCTCTCACCTACACAAAATAAATAAATAAACCTTAAAGGAGGAGACAAGGAGAAGGGGAGTGCATGAGCTGTGGCCAAAGACTAAAGAAGGCCTTATAGCAAACCGTGTGGGAACGTAAACCTAACTGAGCACTGTAAAAAACAAAAGCAAAGCCACTGTGAGAAATATACGCAGGAGCAGAGATCTAGTAGCGGAGAGTAAAAAGTAACAGAATGCTTACGGAGTACATAATAGGATGGTACAGCTGCTCTTTCAGGCTCTCACAGGCTCCGTGTGCTGTCGTGTGCAAGATGGGGAGAGCTGGAGGCACCGGTCTCTGCAGCCTTCTGGTCCCCTGCAGTCCGGCGTGTGAGGTAAAGGAGGTTGTGAGCCTTTCCCCGATAGTTCTCGCAGATCCCCCAACATGCACTGCAACCTCTTCTGGTTCTGCAGCCCTCCTGCGTGTGCAGAGCAACATACACTGCAAGCTTCCTCTGCACCTTCCGCTGCTCTTCCCTGGGCAGCTTTATCCAATCTAGACTCTTATTTAAATGTAATTAAATAATGCTACACACCATGAAAATTTAATACGGCGTTTTCAACTATTTTAATAGAGTGTAGCTTATATAAATAGATTTTAATAAGCTGTAATTTACACACTGACTTCTTTTCTGAAGTTGGGTAAAATTGCCTTAGTAACTTCCTTCATGCCTTAAAACACATTATTCAAATTAAATTGTATTGCCTATGTCTTCAATTCTCCATTTTCCTTATGCAAATGCATTAATACATCTGTGGCGCAGGGTAAAGTACTTTTTGCAGTTGTGCTCCTTATTTTCCGGGCCAGGATGTAAGGGCTTTGAGAAGGATGGCAGGTAGTAGCAGACAGAGTGCTCAGCCTTCAAGTGAGTGTGGTCAGTCTGAGCATCTTAGCCATATTTTCACTGTCTCTAAAATGAAGAGATCGCAAAAAGAATACACACGGATTTCTCCTTAGTGTGGATCTTTCTGACCTTCAGTTGAGTGCTACTGTTTTATCTTTTAAAAAGTGGAACGTTAGAAACAAAACGCTAGTCTGCATTCTGGCCTAGTCTGACGTAACAGGGAGCTGAGGTCAGGGGTGGTGTTTCTGGCCAGCACAACAGCCTGTGTTCTGGTAGCGTGGGGAAGCAGAGCTGGCTTGGCACTATCTGAGACCTGCATTGCTAACCCCACTTCAAAGTCAAGGCTTGCTTCTATTTTTATCTGGGGTCCGGCAGCTCGCCCATGCAGTTGCCTCTTGAACAAAAGGTTCTGCCAGGTCTCTGACACCTTTAGAGCCACACAGTCTCTTCACACAGTAATAAAAATAGTCTTGATTTGCTGTGCTACACGGCATCCAGTTTATAAACTCAGTCCTCATCTACCCAGAACTTTGAGCTGGTAGTCAGAGTTTTTTTTTTTTTCTTATTTTAGAATTACAAGAAAAGTAGAGTCCTAATGAGAAAACAGAGACAGACAGTGTGTCCACATCTGTGTAATCTCCAAATTCCCATTCTTTCAACATGCTGCCACTCACAACCTCTGTCTCCCAAAGGGCTATCCTTAAATGTGAGATCAAGCCTAGCAGTCTGTTGTTTCCATGCTTGTCTTAGTTTGCTTTCTACTGCTGTGGCAAACACCATGTTTGAAAGCAGCTTGGAAGAGGAAAGAGTTTATTTCACCTTATAGCTTATAGTCTTTCACCAGGGAAAGTCAGGAAGAAACCTGGAAACAGGAACCGTTTTGCTGTATATGTACTGCCTTCATCAAACTGTCTTTAAACTGTTTGGTTCTTTGGCTACTTTTTTGATAAAACAGATAGATAGAAACACACAGAGATAGACACTGTCGTGTGTGTGTGTGTGTGTGTGTGTGTGTGTGTGTGTGCGCGCGCGTGCGTGTGCACGCAGCATATTCATTAGGTCTTTTGTCTGCTGCAAGCAGAATAGTAATGAAAACTCGTAAAGACTCTCTTCTCCATTTCCCCAGTAAAAAATTGCAATAGTTGCATTTTCAAAAATTTCACTTGGGAGTATTTTGAAGAGACTAAACACTAGAAGGAAAACATATGAGAGGTCTCCTCATCCTCCTTACATCAAGCCTGATTATACTTAAATCACCTTGAGAAAATATTTGCCCTATACTTAAATACCTGTAGATAGGAATGGGTATGCAGCTCAGTTGGTGGAATGCTCGGCTCTCGTGTACAAGGCCCTGGGTTCATCCCCCAGCACTGCAAAACACAGGTGTAGTAGTGGATGCCAGTAATTCTAGAACTCAGGAGCCAGAAGCAGGAGGATCAGAAGTTCAAAGCCATCTTTGGCCGTTTTGAGGCAATTGTGGGCTATCTAAAACCATGCCTCAAAAAACAAAGTACGGCAAGATAAAGTGAATCTATATCTTCAGGTAGAATAATTCTCCAGTGTTAAACTGCCTCTCCTCGTTGGGTAAATCCTAGCCGAAGCTGCGGATGACCCTACAGATCTGGTGGGGAGGAGATACGGTTTCTAGACACATAATTGACAAACCAACTTGGCTTGTTCTTATTCCAACCCTGCCCTGCTTACTTTTTGGTCAGCTTGACACAAGCTAGAGTTCTTTGGAAAGAGGAAACTCAATTGAGAAAAATACCTCCATCAGGTGACCTGGAGGCAAATATGTGGGGGCATTTTCTCGATTGATGATTGATGTGGGAGGTCCCAGAACACTGTGGTCAATTCCACCCTTGGGTTCTGGGCTGTGTAAGAAAGCAGGCTGAGCAAGCCATGGGGGGAGCAGGGGGAGCAAGCTAGCAGACAGTGATTCTCCACAGCCTCTGCCTCAGTTCTTGCTTTCCAGTTCCTGCCTTGGCTCCTCCACCCCCACCCCCACTCCCCCACCCCTAGTGGACTGTGACCTAGGATCTATAGCCAAATAAACCTGTTCCTTTCCAAGTTGTTTTTGGCCATGGTCTTTATCACAGAATAGAAACCTAACCAAGACAGCCGCTAATACTAACTGTTGTTTTCCTTGTTTGGTCTTATTTTTAAGAAATGTAGTTCAGGCTTCCTTTACGACCTGGGTATAATTTTTATGATTTCTCATTTGTCAGATCAAAGTAGCTCGAAAACTTAGAGTGATTTCTGTAGTCCTAGCCCTCAGGGGACAGGAAGAAGATGAATTAAATACTACTTGAGACCTGCCTCAAAGAAAATAAACAAAGATGTAGTTTGAAACTCCCAAATTTCTATTACCTTGAATGGCAATCACCCATTTATTTAGAACGTTCCATTTAGAAAAAAAAGTTGATAAATACATGAGGGGAGGGTTGGGATGTAGCTCAATGGCAGAAATCTTGTCTCAGATGAGCAAGGTCCAGGGTTCCATCCCTGGCATGACAAAAAAGGAAAAATGGCGGGGGGGGGGGGTGCCTGCGTCAGAGGTGAGGGAATGTTCTGGTCCTGAGTCCCTTGCCACATGTACATGACATGTGAAATGGGCTGTATTTTGTAAGTTGACCAAATATTTTAGTGATGATAAGAAAATATCCTATTTATAGCAGTATGGTATGGAAATCAAAATTCATTTAACAAATATTTCCTAAAGAGATTCTATTTTGTTTTAAGACTATTCTCTCCCTACGTTCTTTTCTTCTGGGCCCTTTTTGGCATTTTTGTTTGTTTTGTTTTTTGGTTCTTGAGACAGGGTTTCCTTGTGTAGCCTTGGCTGTCCTAGACTTGCTTTGTAGACCAGGCTGGCCTCGAACTCATAGTGCTCTGCCTGCCGCTGCCTCCCATGTGCTGAGATTAAAGGCGTGTGTCACCACGCGCGGCCCTTCTTTGGCATTTTTGAGAAAAGGTCTCCCCCTGTAGCCTAAAATTCTTGATCCCCCTTACCTTGGCTATCTGAATGCTGGGACTGTTGGCACAGCTGCCAAGCCCAAGCTCTAGGACTGTCTCAACGAAACAAAAACCTTTGTCCTAAGGCAGACTTCAGACCTTTAATTTCTCTCTCTAGGAGAAAAATAAAACAATTAAATAAAACATTTCTCATGTTAGATTGAGGATACACCTAGCGGTGTGGGGGAGAAACAGACAGACAGACAGACAGAGAGACAGAGAAAGGGGCAGGAAAGAGAGATGGGGACTTTGAGAGAGGTGGAATTCACAACAGACTGTGTGACATTTGAGCAAGGCCTGATGAAAGAGAGGAGAGTCACACTGGTGTCTGGAGCATTGTGTTCCGAACAGAAGCAACAGCAAGTGTCCCTGGTATGAGAATGCCTAGTGTCTCAGGAATTGCAAACAGAGATGCAGCGAGGACTCAGCAGATTGTGTGGGGCTATGCATAGGCCAAAGAAAGACCTTTGGCTTTTCCTTTTGTGAAGCGAGGAGCCACAGGGCAGTTTTAATCAGAGAGCTGCAGGTCATAATCTAATCATCAGTAAGGCTAGGATACCGAAAACCGGCCAGAAGAAGCAAGGGTGGGACTAGGGACACACAGTGCTGACCCAGCTAGGGTGGCTGAGCCCAGCACGGCAGCAATGGAAGTAGGGACAAACCACAAGGTACTAAAAGGGTTACGAGGTCAGCGCTGTAGAAATTCCTGACCAATCAGTGTCTACCTGTATACAATGGGGAGTAATGGCTGCTGATTGCAAGGACTTCTCCTTAGCAGAGGGAGAGCTGGGCCGTTCCTCAGGCCTCTTGCATGCTTGCTTCCACTTGCTCACCTCTCCGAGGGCTTCCGCTTCTCAGAAATTCTAATCAATGGTTTAAAAGGCCAAGGAAATAACAATCTGCTCCTGTTTTCTTGCTTTGGACCTCTCCAGAGCTGCTTGTGATAAAGCGACTGTTTGCAAAAAGCATTTTCTGATTATGTGTTTAAAAGAGAAAGGCACCAGAGGAGTTGAAATAATATTTGTCAAGTGGAAATGCTTTCTCCGTAGTGCATGGGTAAGCAAGATTTCAGCCAAGAAAATTGTTTTAGCTTTCAGAGTTTATGTGATAAAATATTTTGAATCTGAAAGCCTGTATCGTATTCAACTCCTCTGGCTGCTAGAACAATTCACATTGCTTTAGAACTGCCTTTGAAGTAAACGTCAGATGGCATTTCTCTGCTAAAGCCATCACCAGACAGTTGAATAAGAAACCAACTAAACAGTTTTGTTAACCAGCTATGTGGATAAACAGCAATTAGTTGATGTGGAAAGATGGTTGTTTAAAAGTGGAGAATGCTCCTTGGCTCCTTTGTGCTTCTTGACTGAGGGCAGAGCCCAGGAGTGGCCCACCAGCAAGCAACAGAAAAGCATCTACATGTGATCTGTGCATAGCCCCTGTACGCTGGCCACAGATTTAGTCAGAATTTAAATGGCTTTTTCCAAAATTCCTAAGATTGCATTCCATTTAGTTTTCATGAATTCACATGTAACGAGAGAGGGTCACTGTAGCCCAGGTTGACCTTGAACTTGCTCTGCAATGACCTTTTTTATTTATTATTTATTTATTTTATTTTATTAGTGGCGATGACCTTTGAATTATCTTTCAACCTCCACTTCCCAAGTGCTGAGATTTCAGGCCTATGTCATCTTGATTAAAACCAAGGCTTTGTGTACACTAGGCAAGGGCTCCACCAACCTAGCTACAGTACCAGCACCCAATATTTTGTTTCTTTGATTGGTTGTTTTTTTGTTTGTTTGCTTGTTTTACAAGTGTCCCCCAAAGCATATTTTTATATTTATCTTTATATTATGGATGGTGAACATTTGAGTTTGTTCTCTTTTGAGACAAGCATCCTTGTGTAGCCCTAGTTGTCCTGGAAGCCACTTAGTAGACCAGGCTGGCCCTTAGTTTGCAGTGATCCTCCTGCCTTTGCCTCCTGAATTCTAGGATTACAAGTGCACATAACAAGCCCATCAGACTAAAAACTCTGATCTAGGCATAGCTCACTGGTAGAGTACTTGCCTAGGATATGCAAAGCCCTGAGCCCAATTCTTAGCACAGAGAGGAAGAAAGAAAAGAACAAAAAAGATCTTTGTTGTGAGGGTTATTGTGTTCAACTCCCCACACTACCTGTCTTTAGCTTGCTGCCCTCTGGGAGGCTGCTCACCTTGTTCACGTGCAAGAGGTACACAAATCAAAAACGGAGCTTTGATACTGTCTACCACATGTGTCTGCTGTGCGGATCATATAAAACAGTTCACGTAAGTAATGATTAGCCACTGCCTGTCATCTGTAATTAAAGGCAAAAGTAGAAAAATAATATTTGGTATTCAGTCCTCTTGTGGGAATATGTAACTCCATCTGATTCATGACTTCAGCGAGACTCTTGTAGTCTTTACTGTATTAAAAACATTGAGCTGTCTTAAGATTTGTATGTAAAAATGAATTGGCCTGTATTCTTATGGGTTAATGAACCGAATGTTATAAATATATGGTTGGCTGTTCCATGTAAGCTTTAATTGTCATCTGCCAGATGGCATGGCCCCACAGTCAGAGTGAATTAGGTTACTAGGTGTGTGTGTGTGTGTGTGTGTGTGTGTGGTGTGTGTGTGTGTGTGTGTGTGTGTGTGTGTGTGTGTGTGTTTCAAAGATGTTCCTTAACCTGACTTAACAAATGGAAGGAAGAAGAGCGTAGGAAATGAAAGACAATAGCAGGATGGTGAGAGTGACAATATGTGTGTTGAGGGGAGGGTGTTAAATCCCAGAATCTTTTGTAAAGAAAGAGAAGTCAGCTGGCTGTGCTAGATCATGTCCGTAAGCCCAGCACGTGGAAAATTGAGGCAGAAGGGTCCCTGAGAGGGTCAGCCTGCGCTACAGAGTGAGACCCTGCTTTGAGCCAAACAGCCAACCAGTGGGGAGAAGGAGGAGAAGGAGAACGCTGTGAGGAAGTGGTTCGAAGACATCGGGATCGATCACCAGGAAAATCCATAGAAAGGGAAGTCCCCAGGCCGAGATTCAGGATGCCCTGGAAGCAAATAGGCCCTTTCCGCAGGGCAGGCCTCTCCTCTTAAGTCTCTCCTCTTAAGACCATTGGAAGTTCCTAGACAATTTTCTTGAAATTAATTTGTAGACTAAACTTCTATTCCACTTTAAGGCCATGTTTTAAAAAGAAAGCTATGATGGAGAGCTTTATGCGTGGTTGGCAGGAAATGGTATGTGCTGGCAGAATGAAAATAAAACTCGTGTCTTAGCCAAGAAACCCCAGAGAGGAGCTGCTGCAAACTAACGTGAGAGTTTGGAACAGAATAATAGGCTTTATAAAGATTAATGATAACAAATCACGTCTGCAGGGCTTGCACTCCTCAGCCAGGTGTATGTAACTAAGCAGATGAGAACATGAGTAAGGGCAGCAGAGGGCTGCAGCTCGGGAACCCTTCATCCTGTGGGAGAAGACTCTTCAAGGGGCATGTGAGACGAGCTGACAGGACAGGCAGCGTGAGGACAGCTGAGGGGTCAGAGAGGCCTTTGTGACCTCACAAGCTCGGGAAGTCTGGAAAGGAAGAGAGAGGTTGGCAAACGGTTTTGACAAAGAACCAGGAAATTTGCTGCCTCGTGCCCACAAAGGATATTTGTTTCCTCATGGGCCAAGACAGGTCAGGAGCAAGGGAACACCCAAGCGAGCGGCATGGTCCCCAGGCCTCCCCAGGGGGGCAAATGGAGCCTAGCAGCCGCAAGCTAAGGTAGAAAGCTTCCTAAGCGAATACGAATGTGTGACAAATAACTTCCTAGAATGGCGAGAAATGGCAATGTCTTAGTTGTTGCTAAAATGAAGTACAGAGACCAAAAGCAACTTGGGGGCGGCGGGGGGCAGGGCCAGGGGGAGGTTCATTTCATCTTAAAGCTCCTAGGTCACGTTCCACCACTGAGCAAATCAGGGCAGGAACCTGGAGGCAGAACTGAAACAGAAGGCTGTGGAGGAGTGCTGCTTACTGAGTTGCTCCCTCTGGCTTGCTTAGCCTACTTTCTTACACACCCCAGGACCCCTGGCAGGAATGGCGCCACCCACTATGGGCTGGCTCCTTCCTTAGCCACCATCATTCATTAAAAAAAAAAAAAAGCCTTCGCGCAATTTGGTGGAGGTACCTTCTTAACTGAGGTACTTCTTTCCAGATAGCTCTATTTGTCACACACACACACACACACACACACAGCCAAGTAAGAATCAAGAACCATGGTTTTGGGCCTCTGGGAGCAATCATTGCATCTATCCTATGAAGCTCCCCCTCTAAAAACCCAAAGATAGTGCTACTGGAAAAAAAAAAATCCCTTTTCTCTTTGCTTTTCTTCAGTCCTTGCCCTTCATCCCAGCTAGGCAGAGTTAGTAAGCTGGGGGAGGAGAGAGAGAGAGACAGAGACAGAGACAGAGACAGAGACAGAGACAGAGACAGACAGAGAGAGAGACAAAGAGACAGAGACAGAAAGAGAGAGACAGAGACAGAGAGAGAGAGAGAGACACAGAGAGAGAGAGAGAGAGAGAGAGAGAGAGAGAGAGAGCACCCTTCCCTACAGCAGGTGAGCCTCAAGACTGGAGAAAGGACAGGTGCCTTCACTGTCAGTTAAAATTAGAGTTTAGATGGGGGCGGAGCCTTCTAATTCAAAATAAGACTCCATTGGGTAACTTGAGTAGCAACAGACTTTCCCTAAAAGTAACCAGGATGCCAGGACCTGCTTGGTTTTGGCAGCAGGGAAAACTTCTTTCCTTTTGTTAAACAAAACCTCAAAGGTAATGGAGCAGAGAGAAACAATTTGATTATGTCACCAGGAAAGAGCGCTTGAGATATCAGCTACTAATAAATGCTAAGTACTCTCTGATCAAAACACTTTAATTCGGCCCTGGCAGGATAACTCAGTGGGTAGAAACACTAACCATGCACGCCTGCCAAGAATGTAGTCCTTGATCCCACCGTGGGAAAGAACCCACTCCTGGAAATTGTCCTCTAACCTCCATACTCTGTCTCCTTCCCTCCCTCCCTCCCTCCCTCCCTCCCTCCCTCCCTCCCTCCTATTCTCTCTCTCTCTCTCTCTCTCTCTCTCATACACACACACACACACACACACACACATACACGATAATATCACATTTTTTAATTCTTTTGGTAATAATAAAGCACACGGTAGAGGCCACAGTCCCTGGGGTTATGCTAGGCTTCTACCACACCAGATGCAAACTTCAAAACAGAAGAAATGCTTCTGGTATTTTCAGATCCTTTAGTCATCAGGACAGGTCACATGGCTTCAGTCACCACCTAAGCAGAGAGCAGCGGGAGCCTCGGGACAGACAGACAGAAGGATGTGGTGAACGTGAGGATAGAAACATTTATTTGTGTTCTGGGCACACACAAAACCAACTACGCACTTAAAGACAAGTTATGTATATCTCCAGCCTAAGTTAGAAGTGCACCCTCCATGATTCGCAGCTAACGGGTCATGAAGGCACATGAAGCGGGACCATGTAAAGCACAGGACTCACTTTATCCACGGATGTCATTCTGCTTCCATCCTCACAGCTGACAGCGTCGTCACACTTGTCTGTGTTTCCACATGGAACTTCATATGATCTTCGATATGTTTTTTAATCCTCGCCCCCACTGAAAACCCTGACTTTCTCTTTCATTAACACACCTCAAAAGTTTGCTTTTCTCTGTGCATATTTGGCTAATTAACATGTATGTTACAATTAGAAAATTCTAATTAGGTTCTAATTAGAAAAAAAGCCTCATCTTTCATATTAGTGTATCACTGACAAAACTTAAAACTTTGAATTTCTACTAAGCTTCAATTCCTCTGAAGATTTTCAGAGTAAGTGAGTTGGGAGAAAGAGCAGAAAATAAATTTCGGTCAGCCTGTGTTTTAGATATCTCATTGCTTCAGTGTGTGCAGTCACATTGTGGGGTGTGTGTGTGTGTGTGTGTGTGTGTGTGTGTGTGTGTGTGTGTGTGTGTGTTCCAAGTTTGTCCTGTGTTGCTGTAGAATCCTGGACTCCCTTATCTGTTCCTGTCCCCTCAACTGTGTTGCTGTAAGTACTTGCCATGGGCTGAAAGAGTTGCACCTGGTCAGATGCGTCCTCTACAGGTAGTACCAGGAATCTGAGAATTTTCCCTGGGGAATCTGGGGACCAAAACTGTCCATCCCTTTCACAGCTACTGGCAAAGAGAGGCAAAGATGTGTGCCATCGGGGAGCTCTATGTCTTTTCCAGACAATGGGTTTTTTTTTTTTGGTAAAAGATAAGAATAAAAGCCTCTTCCTTCCTTCCTTCCAAGGTAGGTAGGGTGTCTTTTCACTGGGTAATTAATTGTTGGACATAACACAGGGACTCAACCGGTGCTAGAGCGCATGCTTCAGAGTACAGATCTTACTGCCTTTTTGTCTTTAGCTCATAGAGCAGTGTTTGGTAGTAGTAGACAGGTCTAAAAGATATTAAAGAAGTGAATCCATGCGTGAGTAATACAGAATTGTGCAATTTTGTTGTCGGAATTTTAAAATGTAGATGTAGGTCAAAGGTGACAAAGGCCCCTGCCACCCTAGCCAGCTCCACCTTATAAAGAGGGTTGTCATAGCTCTGGATTAAGATAAGGACATTAATAGAAACAAATGTTTGCCAGGATTCAACATCAAAGACAAGTTTTAGTGACCAAAAGGAGAACCAACATTCAATCACAGCGTACCCATGTGTGTGCATGTGTGTATGTGTGTGTGTGCGCGCGCGCGCGTGTATGTGTAAAACCAGAGCCAAAATACAAGTGAGACTAACAGAGTGACTTCCTTGGTTGCTTCCATGGGCCATACCTCGCCCTTGTGAACTAAAGACACAAGAGCTTACTGGCTCAGGGCGACAATCCTGGCACTAGGGAGACTGTCAGTAGGATCGCCCAGAGACCAGCCTGGACTGCAGAATGAGAGCATGTCTCTAAAGCGATGGGGGAGGGGGAGGGAATGAAGACCCATGTCATGTGGTCTCCATCATATTCATAGATTCTGAGAGGAGAGACGACTGTCTGTCCTTCACACAAGCAACTCCTTCTAAGTATCTTTTAATGTGTTGTTGCATTCACTGAACCAAAATAAGGCAAGTAATTAAAAGTTACTCAGAAAAAGTAAAAATGGTAGGAATTTTGTGGCCCATTTCTTCAGTTATCCCTGCTTTGTTTATTTTGTGCCAGGAAAACCAGGTCTGGAATAAAGCAGATGGGCTGTGGGTGTGGGGAAGGCAGAGAAGGGCAGATCCCAGGGGCATTAGGGTTCCTGCCATGAGGTTACTCCTGGAGAAAATGTGGCAGGAGATTGAACTATGAAAACAAAGAGCGTGGGAACCAAGCAGCAGACCAGAGCTGGAACAAGCTAAGTAAGACAGCCGGTCCACGCTTCAAGCCCCTGAGCACTTCAGCACTTAAATTTGTGCAATGCTTGGAAGTGGTGCTATGGGTGCTTTGCAGTAGTAATAAGCACAAATAGATGCCCATGAGGTATGTCAACATCTTCTTTCTTTTTAGGAGAGCGAGCGCGGCCTTTCTCTCCCTGGAAAATCAGCCCCGCCCATCATTTCTGCATCTCCTTGGCTGTACCAGCCTCCTTGCAGTTACTCTGGCACACCGACCCTCGGGCTGGAGAAAACTAACAAGAGACCAACACCTTGGGAAGCAGCTGCCAAGTCTCCCCTCGGTCTAGTGGATGATGCCTTCAGACCCAGGAACATCCAGGAATCCATTGTGGCGAATGTCCTCTCTGCAGCTCGGAGGAAGGTGTTTCCAGAGTCCCAAGAGGACTGGAAAGAGAGACTGTCCTTTGTCCCTCAAACTCAGAAGACCAACATGAGCTATTATGAAAGGCAAGAATATAATGCTCCATTCCCAGCCAACAGCCAAGTGCCTACCCACTCCTTATATACGTCCCAGTTGCCATATGTGTGTTATAGGCAGGAGTCCAGAAATGATTCGAAAACGATATCCATGGAGACCAGGTCTGAATATTGTCTTTCTCTGGGTGGTTGCAACTATAACCCACACCCAAGGGGGTGGAGACACCAACCGTGAAAGCTAGTGTGACAATCACGTGGGTTTTGTCATTTATGTTCGTGATCCTTTGTAGGGTTCTTTACTTTTAAAAATAGACTCAGATCTGATCCACTTTTGGTCCTGTGTGGCTCTCACAGGTCATTTATCTTAGCGTACATGTGTGTAAACACACAAGTGTGGAGCACTTTCTTGTTTGCTGATGCCACTGGAACTGCTTGGAAGGCAAGCAGTGAACAGGGTGTGGTGGCACACACACACACACACACACACACACACACACACACACACACACACACCCATAATCTCAGTGCTTGTGAGACAAGGCAGAACACCAGGAATTCAAGATAATCCTCAGACACATAGTTTGAGGTCTTCTTGGGATACATGAAACCATGATTCAAAATGTTTTATTTTCTGGCACTGATATTCTGGCACTTATACAAAATTCCATTTTTAAGGAGCCCTGTGCAACTCAAGTTCACTCAATTTCAGTGAATCCAAGGATTTCCTTTTCTGTGCCTTAGTCCAATAAGAAAGTATTAGAATATGGTGTACTAATTACTAGCAGTTCTAATAGCAAGGCATATAAAATTCTCTTATTAATTTTTAAGTTAGCATACAAAGGAAGGGATTTCATTTTGTCATGTTTATATGTATATGGCATTATACTTTGTTCTAATCCACCTGTCACCCCATTGCCCTTCCTCATGCCACCAGCCTTTCCTCTGGCTAGTTCCCATTCTTTCTATTAGAAGAAACTCCTAGGACATGCCTGACAAGAAGTAATAATTATAAAGAAAAGAATGCCTTTGCTGTTATTTCAAACATTTCTCCAAAAATATTTTAGATGTGGTTCAGATGCTTTAAAAGGAAGAAATAGAAATCTTCTTCTTCTTCTTCTTCTTCTTCTTCTTCTTCTTCTTCTTCTTCTTCTTCTTCTTCTTCTTCTTGTTTGTGACAATGCTTTGCTATGTTGCCCTGGCTGGTGTGGTACCCTCTTTGTAGCCCAGGCTATCCTCAAACTCATGCAACCACCCTACCTTTCAAGTCCTGGGATTTCAGGTGGACACCATCAAGCCTAGATGAAATAGGAATGTTCTTAGTCAGAAATATGTCCAAGTGAGGTAACTACACAACTCAGAAGGACTTTGGAGAAAACTGTAGTAGGTGGGAAGCACAAATCTAGGTATTGGGTTTATTTCCAATCTATGTAAAGCCAGCAGCTTGAGACAGCAAAACTTAAGTTCAATCGTTCTCATCGGTCTGAGGAGAAGTTTAGGTTGTCTAATTGTTTAGGTTCTTAGCAATCCTGATGTGAGAGATTCTCTTGGTAGAATGACCTTTGGTGCATTGTTTACTGTTGCTCGTCACATAAATAGCAGATTACCTTTAGGAGTGGATGAGGTCATTAGTGCCATGAAATGTGTCACTAAAGTTCCCAAGAGGAATTTCTAAGTGGTGGGTTTTGTGCTATGTGGAGTGAAGGTTGACGTAAAGATAAAAATATTAATGGATTTAAGGAAGTGGTGGATGAATACGTGTGCCTTCGTTATGCAACTGTTGTTCCTGACCTCTTACTTGGTTACAGAAAACAAGCAGAAGAAGTGTCCATGAGGGCGGCTTCTAGGCTGTTGAGAGGAAGTTAAGTGGCTGACTCACCTCTCTGGTAACCCATGCCTTATAAGCATGGCCACAAAGCAGACCAACACCTTCTCCTTACTGCTGGACTCACACAGTGTTAAATACAAGGGAATTCAAAGTAGCTCATATCACCATCAAGTTTATCTAGAATAATGTTTTGGTTTTTAAAATCTTGAGTGTTTAAATCTTCGTGGCTTTTAAAAAGTGATCATTTTGTTTTATTTTCCTTTTCAACTCTTTATCTTATCATTATGATGGTATTTTTCACAGAATAAAAATGAACTTTGAGCATGCAAATTGTCTCTTACCTTAAAAGTTAAAAAATAAAATTGAAGACACTACAGTAAGTTCTACAAGTGGCAGGAGTGGCCAGATACTAATTTTTTCAACTATGCAGCAGAGTAAAGGGTGGCTACTTTCCAAAATTTGATTGCTAGCCAGGTGTGGGTGTCTCATGCCTGCAGCCCAAGACTGATGGATGAAGAAAGGGGATTGCCAAAAATTCCAGGCCAGCCTGGGTACAAATGAGACCTGTGTCAGCAAAACTTTCATTGTTCACTCATCTAAAATTGATATTGTGTTAATTCCTTTAAATTATAAAATATAATTATTGGAACTCACGAGCTGTTTTTGTAGAATCTTAAAAGAATAATGTCAAGCCAATGGAGTCTTAAGAATCATTCGCACGTGACCCTTATTATGTTCAACTTTATCAGTGTTTTAGTCATTCTAGAGTAAGCTACTTTAAGAAAAGTTAATAGCAAAGATCTTATTGATTGGGTCCACATTCTATCCACCTTCTTTTGTTTGTGCTAAGCTGTAGTTCCACCAGTTGATTCACATCACACTCTCTGCTAAAACTCATTAGACTCAAAAGAAGAGATGTTTTAGATATTATTATAAAACGCACTTGTCCTCAGGTTTGTACCACACCAAAGCTAGCACTTGCACTGAGCTACCAGAACATATTCTATGCAACAGAGAGGCTGCACACTCTGTTCACACAGACGCGAGTGTCGTTTATCAGACAGCGATGCTTCAACAAGTCAAACTGTAGACAACGTTGAAAAGCAAGAATGCCGCTGCAAATCAGCACCAGCACCAGCACTAGGTATCTCCCCCTAGTTGACTGGAAAGTGATTACAGTTCCATCGCTGACATTCACCTACCCCGGAGAGATCCAGCTGTTGTGGTTGGAAATTTTTCAACAACTCTTGTTCTAACAAGAATACAAAGAGTCGGTCTCGGTTTCCAAACAACAATGCGTGTACAGAAGAGCTTTGAAAAGTATGCCACATTTGTTGCAAGACATAATTCACTCACCTGCAGCTACATAGTGTTTTACTAAACCTTTTCTAAGGGTTGAGCATGCCAGTCATAGAGACATTGATTTGGCACTTCCTCCCATTGAGTGCCAACATCTTATCGTTGCGTGGAGTGGATGTTTTTAAGCTTGAACTCTGAGTGTGCTGTCTGCATAGATCCTAGTCACTTTGATTTTGATGGTGTTTCATGATTGGCAGCATCGTGCACCTTGGAGAGCATGCTGGGGCTTAATCATAGATAGGTAGGTGTGTTAATGACTTAAAACTTTGGATAAAAATTTATATCCAGTATGGACAGTTATAAAGGAGAGGAATTGCAAGAATGTTTCTTAAGAAAAAGTAGATTATCACACTTAGTTTCTATGCAAAGTACAAGTAACTGCTGCACGATTCATACTTTACTATTAAAGTGTCATTTATAATTCTCTCTGTCCCCAAAGGCTATATTTGAAAGACTTGAGCTGAAAATCCGTATGATATTAGTAATAAATGTAACTTGAAAATCAAGCCAGGAGCCTTCTCATTTCTTTCCATGTAAATATCATTTTGAGTTATTTTGCATTGCAAAGGAGATTTATTCCTTGCCTAGTATAGGTTTGTAAATTTCATTTTTCCACAATGGCTTCCAGACATGTAATGATTGCCTGCTGCATGGAACTATTTTAACTGTTTTGTTTTGTTGGTTGGCTGGTTGGTTGGTTGGTTAGTTATCATTCTGTGACATTTACTAAAGACTGAATCAAGCCATAGTGTGAGAAGGGCAGCACTGGAGCCCTGCAGCAGGGAATCAGATGGCGTTCAACTCCACATGCGGCAAGGTAGAGATGATTCACAGAGCAGGGGCACGTGGGAGGGGCTGGGTGGGGAATAATTAAGAACAGTTCAGGCATTGAAGACTCTGGATAAGCCAAACCAACAGGGTGCTTGCTGCTGACAGGCCAAGATGTTCGAACTCTGGGGAGTGTTGGAAGATAAGGAGCCTGATTAGATATCCAAAGTGGGGGCTTATCCTACACCGAGTTTGCCATGTTCCTTACTGAAACTGCATTTTCTGAGGAGGCATACAGATATGCATAATTCATATATTGATTAACCCTTGGCCAAGCAAAGAATCTCTATTACTGTAACATTCAAAAACTTCTTTCAAAAATCACTTGAAAATACAGTCAATTCCACACATTAGGAAGTTGGAGTTCAGCCAGAAGTGGTATCATATTCCTGTAATCCCAGAACATTGGAGGCTGAAGCAGATGAGTCACAAGTTCAAGGCCATCCTCATTTACATGGCAAGCGGCCTGTCTCAAAAACCAAAGCAAAGGCCCAGGAAAACAGAAAGAAGCGTGGATCTGTGGTGCCTACCGTTGTTCTCTTGACAAGATCTAGAGCCATGTAGCATCCGAGCCTCATGGTGCTCCAGTGAGAGATTCTGGATGGTGTAGTTAGCCTTTGTCCACATCTCTGAGGGAGGGACTTTCTAGGTCGATGGAGACAGGAAGACCCACCCTAACATCAGACAGGACCACTCCACAAACTTGAGTCCTGGGCTTCATCAAAAGGAGGAGCCCTTTGGGCCTGTAACTCTCTGCTTCTTGACTGCTGAAGCACTATGAGCAGCTACCTTGTACTCTCCTCACCATTACTCCCTTGTGATAGACTGTAGCCTTGTATTGTGAGCCAAAACAACCGCTTCCCCTCAGGTTGTATGCTTTTGTTTTTTGTTTGTTTGTTTGGTTGGTTGGTTGGTTGGTTTTTTGTTTTTGTTTTTGTTTTGTTTTTTGGTTTTTGGTTTTTTTTTTTTTTTTTTTTTTTTTTTTTGAGACTACTTCTCAGCCTATGAAAAGTAACTAATACGGAATCCAAACAGTTTTTGAGATATTATTTTTGATGTATTAGAAATCAATTCCAAGCATAAACACAGCCAGTACATGAGTAAAAAGCATACTGCTAAATTCTCAAACCATGGGCTATTTCCCAGTGTGGCACGCAGTATTTGTAATGCGTTGCCCATTTTGGGCTGGCCAAATCTCACCTATGTGAAACTCAAGCTGTTTATGTGTGTGTGTGTGTGTGTGTGTGTGTGTGTGTGTGTGTGTGTGTGTGTGTATCTTCCTTAGAAATGGCTTTGGCTTTTCCTATAGAATCTTAAACAGCTAGAATGTGAGTTTCCCAGTCAATCTGTATCACACAGCACAGTTTTCCCACATTTTTAATTTGTTTATTTTTGGTAAATATAAAATAAAATGACTATTTTTGGCCTCCTAATAAAAAATGTTTTAATGAGCCATTGTTTGAAAGCATCCTTCAATAATAAGGAATGTTTTAAAAGTTTATGTGACTTATGGGAAAATAATAAGCCCAAGGATATATAACTCAGGGGTAGACTGCTGATGCAGCAGATGAGATATTTTGATCCCAGGCCTGGGAAGAGAGAATTGGAGGGAGGAAAGGAGGCAGAAAACTGTCCTGCCTTAAGGTACAATTCCTGTACTAAACGCTTCTTTCCCCTGAGAATTCTGAAGCTTGGTAAAGTATAAGGTTCAAACACACTAAGACATTTCTATATGGTAGTGTCATTTCTATATGGACTCAAAAGGAAGCCCAACACTGAGGAAACTCGGGTCACTTGCCTAGTCTCCCAAGAAGACAGCAACAAAATGGAGCCAAGACTATAGCGTCTCCCCAGTGCACACAATAGCAGTTGGGGAGCTCAGTACATGCCTCATATCCCAGCAACTTTGAGATGCCACAACGTTGGTGATTCTTTCCAGTTAGTAGGGCAGTACTTTTCATGAAGTGATGAGTTGGTACTGACAGGCTTATAAATGTGACTGTTGATCTTTCTAGAACAATCTCACAATCCCCTTCCCACTTCATTAAAAAAAAAAAAAAAAGACAATTTCATTATGGGCACTGAAAGATGAAATGAATTCCCTGCATCTGGCATATTTTCTCTCCCTACAGGCTTCTTGAAGACTGGCTTTCCTGAGCCCTTCTCCTTAGCTTTCCTCTCAAACTCTTTCATAAACTTTCCCCCAGCTCCTATTTTGCCAAGAGGAAGCTTGGCTCGCCTGCACAGCATTTGCACTTTGGCTTTTCACTTAAAAATTATGAAAAGACTTTGTACAGCATGAACACTACACCAGGATATTGCCAAATAAATTAGAATAGCATAATCTTAGGCCAAAATCCAACCGCCACAGGCCTCATCTATAGCCCTATGAAAACAGAGGGAGGGATGCGACACAGCCTTTCATTAGCAGTACATTTCCTCGAAAGAATTGCTCATGCACCCAGTTGAGCATTATACATATTCTCTGGGAATGTTTCTTCCGCACACAGTAGCCAGCAGCATGTGTTAGAAAGCAGAGGGCTGTTTTGTGTGCCCCTGCCCTCAGTTTGGTGAAGCAAAAACTGTTTCTGAAGCAAGCTAGAAAACAAACCAAGCAAGACTGGGCATAGTAGACAGTGTCTATAACCCCAGCACCAGGGAAGCAGAGCCAGGAAAATAAATGTCCAAGGTCATTTGGGACTACTTAGTAAATGTGGCAGTCACCTTGGGCTACATACTTAGATCCTGTCTCAAAAGGGAGAAAGTGGGAGGAAGATGAGGAAGAAAGAGGTGGAGGGAGGATGAGAGGGAAGGAGGGAGAGAGGGAGGGAGAAGGGGGGGAGGGAGGAAAAGAGGGAGGGAGGGAGGCTGCAGATGTTTTGCAGTTCTCAGGGCTGCTATCTGTCCCATAGAGATCGGTTTCATTTCAAGATGCCCTTGGTAGTCTTTATTGTTGAACAGTGCTTTGTTCATGCCACAGCTTTCTGCAGGACTAATACAAAGGGCATTTTTAAAAGTTTTAAAAATTACACAGATAGCTAATCGAGGAGTGATAGGTGCCCCCATTTGTCACAGTAGGGCTGCCAAGTGTTGTACTTCCGTTTACCTATAGAATCACAACAACACCCATAGAAGAAAAGAACTTAGCAAGAAAAAAACACATTAAAAATGGATTTAACAAAAGTTCTGGATGACACAGAAGCCTTCACCAACCAAGATCCAAAAGTCTAGGGAGCATTGCCCATTTTAATAATGTACAGTCATGTTGTGATCGAACCGGAGCAAAAAGTGTGACCTAAAGGTAGCGCACTGAAGAGAAACTCTTTCTGGCCTCTTTGTGGAACACATAATTCTCTCAAGTATGGGAAAGGACCTCCAAGGAACAAGAAAGTAAAGAGCGACTTTTCTGGATTTTACAACTGACCTGGGAGAGAGGAGCTCTAAGCTATGACTCCCTGGAGAAGAGGACTTTTCGTTTCCATGACAGGTTCCAGAGGGATCCTGGAGGATGCAGGAGGTCACAATTATCTCTCACACCACTGATGGCTTTCTGATCTTTACTTTCTATCCCACACCTCCAAACACTGAGCCTGAGCCGGGCTTAATGGCACACACCTTTAATCCCAGCACTCTAGAGGCAGAGGCAGGTGAATCTTTGTAAGTTCAAGGCCAGCATAGCCTACAAAGTGAGTCCAAGACAGCTACACAGAGAAACCCTGTCTCGGAAAACAAACAACAAACAAAACACTCAGCTCATCAAGGCAGCAGGCAGCCTTCTGATTCTCTGAATTTGGTTTTCGGAAGCACCTTTCTACCTTTTTTACTTACGTGCCCTCGCTCTGCTCTGGCACAGTGGTGTCCCTCTCTGTCCTTGCCATGGAGTGTCGCCTCTCTCTTTGTATTCGATGCCTCCTCTCTGCCCTTGTACTCAGGTAATCTTCATATGGCAGTCAAACATGAAACATAAAAACCAAAACAAATCTCTCCAGATGAAAGAGCAGCCGTTCTGTGCCTTCAAAACGCTATATACTAAATAGGTCAACTAGATGATCCCTAGGGCCCTTCCCGTCCCATCATTGCCCTCCCTTCTTTGTCCCCCCCTCCCCTCACCTAGCTCCCACCTCCAGCACACTGTGATTATCAGTTGCTGTCTCTTTAAGTCTCTGTCAACAAGGAGCTGTGCTCACTGACCCCCAGCAGTCCACTTGTTGATTTCTATGAAAGCACAGATGACTTAGTAAGCCCCAGATAGCCACCCCTCCATCCGACTGCCCACACAGAGCGCATGTGACTTTAGTCTTAGCAAAGCTTATTTTATGAATGGCCAGGATAGTAATACTTTTTAAAAATTCCATTTGTCAGATTAAAATAATGAGACTTCAGAAAAAAAATGGAAAAGATTCCCTTCCTGAAATATAATCTAGGTATTTATACTTTGTTGAAGAATCCTGAATCCTCGATTTCAGGGTACTTTAAATTATATATGCCAAACAAAATTATTTTTCCAAAGTGAGCATAATAACATCTTGGCTAGGTTTTCAAAACGTGGACAATTAAAAACAGAAGGGAACTTAGGACCAAGTAGTGAAACAGAGGCGGCCAGAATGGAACATGCCTCTCTTTCTATGTTGTGTTCTTACAGAAAAGTGATCTCAGAGCTTTTATAGTGGAACAAACGCTAGATTTAAGGCCATAGCCTTAATATACATGTGGGCATTGCTACCATCAAACAGTAATAACCCTGTGTCAGAGGCCACCTTCCAGCCTTAAGATGCTTGATGTCTGGAGCCTGGATCCAGCAGTGTTGCTCCAGACATAGCTTTTCTCCTCCCTTCCTGTTTTACAGACAAAGATGATGTCATTGGTGACTGAGGGCTGATTTTAGGTGGCAGTATATCATTACCTCCATTCTAGAATCCTCCACAAGTGGAGAAACTCAAAACCAAGGTGAATATCACAGTGGGAAATGTAGTATGCTGCAGGCTTCCAAAAGAGTACAAGAAGCAGTGCCAGGCAACAGCACACACAGTGACTGCGTCTAACTAGAGCAACTCTGCCATTGGGAAGCTGCTGGCCTCTGACACCCACCCAGACCGATCATGCTCCAGAGACTCACACGTCTGTCAACAGTGTGTTGACAGACAGACACTCACAATGCTTTCACTGTTATGATTTTTTTAAAAACAGATGGAAATAACTGGAAACATCTTCACACATTCTTCTGGGTCACTTTCATGTTATCACCTATGCTGTACAAATGCAGCTTCTTAGGTAAACAAGATGAAGATCCATGCTGGAGACATATGCAGTATAGACTGTGTATCCATATAATTAGCATCTTATTAAAATCATCAGACCAAAAAATAAATCAAAATAGATATTGGTGTGGCATAATTTGCCTGACTCCTCAAATCAGTCATCAGGAAGTTGTCTAGAATTTTCTTTCTTATTTATTTAATTGGTTAGTTAGTTTCTATTTGGGGGACAGGATCCATCTTATATATTCCAGACTAGCCACAGACTCACTATGTAGCCAAGTCAGACCTTTAACTCAGAGTAATTCTTCAGCTTCTCAGAATGCTGAGATTATGAGTGAGCCACTACACCTGGATATTTGAGGCATTTTCCCAGGTGGTGGTGGTGATGATGATGATGGTGGTAGTGGTGATGGTGGTGGTGGTAGTGATGGTGGTAGTAGTGGTGATGGTTGTGGTGGTGGTGGTGATGGTGATGGTTGTGGTGGTGGTGGTGGTGATGGTGGTGGTAGTGGTGGTGGTGGTGACAGTGATGGTGGTAGTAGTGGTGATGGTTGTGGTGGTGGTGGTGGTGATGGTGGTGGTGGTGGTGATGGTGGTAGTAGTGGTGATGGTTGTAGTGGTGGTGATGGTGGTGGTGGTGGTGGTGGTGACAGTGATGGTGTGATTGTGGTGATGGTTGATGGTAGTGATGGTGGTGGTGGTGGTGATGGTTTATGGTAGTGATGGTAGTGATCGTGGTAGTGGTGGTGGTGGTGGTGGTGATCATGGTAGCCACTCATTGCCTACAGTCACAATGTACTAAACTCTATGTCAGATAATTCAGTTCTAGCTCAGTTAAAGCCTTTATATCAGGAGCTTGGTACAATTATCTCCATTTTTACAGATGAAAGTGTCATGCTAAAAGTAGAGTATGGTGAACAGGGGACTGAATGTGAACCTGCTCTACAGTCTACTCTACATACACAGGAAAGAATGGTGTAGATGCCGTGGTCTCCCCATACTTAGAAATGAGACAGATAAACTTACAACAGAAAAAAGTAAAGTACATGTGGGGTCCCAGACTAATTTTTAAATAAAAATGAAAAAATAAGCATTGACATTCATTTATTTCTCCTTCCTTCCTAGCGGGGCTGGATAGGATGAGCCCAGCTGCTTCCGGCTCCTGCCACTATAGCTAGAGCTGCTCTGGACTCCTTCCCCTCCCACTGTGATACACTATACCCCATCTCAAGGCTCAGCCCCTGTAAACCCTTCCTCCCTTGAGTAGCTTTTGTCAGTATTTTGTAACATCAATAAGGAAGGTCCATTTGTCCATGATCATTCAATAGAGGACAGAGACACTTCATCCTTCTTATCACCCATCTCGGTGTTCTTAGCACTCTACTTGGATTATCAAAGTGGCCCCAGGCCATGTTATTCCCTCTCCAGATCTTTATAGGTGCACCTCATACTCAGGCTTGGTGATATTTAATTACTGCAGCTCTTTGCAGCACTTCCCTTTCTGTCTTCCTGAAGGCCCTTTGCTTCATCAGCACCAATCAGCACCCTGTCCCAGTGTCCATCAGTCCTCCAGATGGTTACCAGTCCATTCCCAAGTCCTGCTGTCCAGGTTTTCTTGCACCTCAGCAGGCTTCTGCCTAGGTCTGCCTTGCCAGCTGGTTCATCCTTTAAAAGTTGCTCATATATCACTCATTAATCACTGCAGTATCCAAGTTGTTACTCACTCATTCCCCTGTGCTATTTCAGCATTAGAAGCAATACCAACTTGTTGGGTAAATAAGTAAAGTGAATGGAGTAGTTTCTTCACTGCTAAATCAATTTTTTCCATACAAAATAATCCATTCTTCTAATTCATCCATGTGTTAATAGTATTTCTACTTTCTACAAGATGCTTTGCTAGGTGCAAGACTTAACAGTAGAGCCAAAGGGTAGAGAAAGGTCTGCCCTCACAGAACTCTTCTACCAAGAACATCCAGGGACTAAAACAAACAAGTGCTATGGAGCTAATAAGGAGCAGAGAGAAGAGGAAAGAACAGGGGAACTACTTCAGAAAAAGATGTTAGAATAATGTTTTCCAGGCACTTCTAACTAAGAACTCAGGAAGATGTCCATCTCTGCAGGGAGGTGAAGATTTTTCAGTGCAATTTTTAAAAGCTTAGAGACACTATGATCCAAAACCCAAAAGAGACCTATGTGGCCAGCATCACATTTTGGTAAGAAAGGATTAAAGAGCTAGTCAAAATGCTTTTAAAATGGCTTTGTGTTCTAGAAGGATAATGTAATGACATGAAATTCTCTGCTAAAAAAAAAAAAAAAAGTAGAAAATAAGCCAATCTGATCTGTGTGCTAAAAAGTTGGAGAAAATTGCTGGGTCTGACCTAGAGGCCTCCTCTCTGAAGACAACCTTCACAGTGCCAGGAGGTGCTATTAAAGCTGCCAAGGGGAAGAAGCAACCAAAGTCCTGCCCAGCCTGTGGTGCCTGTGAACAAGCACGATAAGACAGTCCCAAGGGTGCACTAGTGGCACGCATATCTTAGTGGTAACCAACAGCTGTCTAATTCAACTTAAGACCCTTTCAACAAGAGGGAAATCATGCCCAGTCATGGAAACCTAGCCAATGGTACAAGGGTAGTGAGGTCATGGTTCTTAGAGGAGAGCCTACAACCTCCACTTTTCTAAGCCAGCGCAATCCCTGAGTAAAAACAGAAAGTGACTGGTAAAAGCAGGAGGACCAATTAAGAAATCCTGTCGAAATTCACAAAGTCAAGGGTAAAAGTGGAATGGTCAGAGACAGGTGCACAGACAGGCTTCAGCCACACTCAGAAGACATATTTGGTAGGTCTTAGGAGTGTTTCAGACAAGAGTAGTAAATAGAAAAGAACAGTTGTCTTTTATATTTTTATGGTTTGCTCCACTGAATGGATTTTTTTCCTTATAGAGATGAGAAACTCTACAGTGTGAGATAAATCTTGAATAGAAAAATTGAAAGCCTTATGTTGGATGTATTAGGATGGTATAGAGCATATACATTTTTGAGCTTTGTGTAAACTGTTGTTAAAAAAAATTAAAAAAGCACCAGAGAGTAATAAAAAGAGCTGCTAATGGTGGGGCTTACTCTGTGTCAGGCTGCTTACAAATTCACTTATTTAATCCTCACATTCACTGGACAAAGTAGTTGCCATTGTAACCTTTATTTTCCTGATGAGGAAAATAAGGTAAAGGGCAGTCTGGTCATCAAGCTTCCCAAGAGCTACAGTCAGTGGACTTCCCAAGAGTTACAGTCAGTGGACCTCCCAAGAGCTACAGTCGGTGGTCTTCCCAAGAGCTACAGTCAGCAGACTTCCCAAGAGCTATAGTCAGCGGACATCCTAAGAGCTACAGTCAGTGGACATCCCAAGAGCTACAGTCAGTGGACTTCCCAAGAGATAAGCTTGTACCTGGCAGACTCTGCACTCAATTCTAAGCTGTCAAGTTCAGAACCTGGTCTCTTAATCTCTGCACCACATACTCAGAGTGTTGATGCCAGAGAAAAGATTAAAATATTACTCATTTCAAATAATGCCAACAGGAATCAGACACCATATTCCACCTTACCATGACCGGACCCACTAAACACTGATTTTAATACATTTCAACAATTCTGTTACTGAAATAAAGCTACTTTTTCTTTTTACTTTTTCCTTGTTGTGCTATTGGGGGTGGTTGGTTGGTTGGTTTTTTGAGGTCACCCACCATATGTGACCTAGAACTTTCTCTGAAGACTAGGGTGTTCTCAAACTTTGACAATGCTCCTTCCTCTGTCTCTTGAAAACTGAGATGTAGGTACATGGCAACACACCTGGCTTAAGATGACTTTTCTTACAGCAGATGCAATTATACAGGTAGCGTATGTTCTGGGCAGCAAGAACAAATATTTCAGTAAGCTCTTTTGCGTGCCTGTGCAGTGTTGAGCAGTGACTTCTCCCAAAAGAACTGACTGGGTCACTACTCAGCCTTCATGCCTGGACACAGTCACCTGCAGATACTCATCCACAGGTGTCACTTCAGAGGCTGCTGGCTGTCATAGGGAGCTGAGAAATCATAGGACCTAGACTCCTGCCAATTGTGGGCCCTGAAAGTAGTGATAGAGACAAAAATATGGAACCATCAAGTTACAATAAGCTGGGATTGCTGATGGTCCACACAACAGTGATGAGCAGCTATTAGGGGAGCGGAGGTGACCTCTGCTGACTATTGCACACACAGCCGTGACAGCTGCACGTTAGGATAGGTAGTGATGTTGACTCATTTCAGTGCACACTGGTGTGTGTGGCATTCAGCTGTTAGGGTAAGTGAGGTGACATCTGCTGAGTGTCACACACATCTGGCATCCCAAATGTCAGAGCAGATGTGTGTGTGTGTGTGTGTGTGTGTGTGTAGGTAGCCGGGGATTATAGCTGCTGACTGCAGTACACGCCTCAGTGATACCCAGCTGTGAGGTAGGTGGGGAGATAGCTGCCAATTGGAACATGTTAGTGTAGATGGGGTGACATCTGCAGAGACACTTCATCTGGGGATGGGGATTCATTCTTGTGACAGCTCCCAGCCTTCAGAGCTTTGATCCATAGCATTTCTCAGCACTACTTAGTATCCTGCTGCTACTGGGAGTCCAAGCTGGTTCCTTTGAATTCCCATGTGGCAATCTGTTTTTAAGTCGTTTTTACCCACTTTAAGGTTGTTAGCGCTGAACGGATGATAAGTGCCCCGTGTTTGTATTCTTCTTCAGTGTCTACCCACTTCATTCCCGGAGAAGTGTGAGACAAGAGCCCTCTTGGGGACAGCAGCAGACTGTCTCCACGGGCCACTTGACAAGCCTGTAGGGAGGGCGTAATATTTCAGTGACTAGAGCTAGAACTTAACCCGGAAGCCACCCAAACTTCAACGCCCAGAGCACAGAAGAAACCTCCAGAGTATTTTGAAAAATGGCACAGCAATGTTTATGTGGTCCCAAAACTCCCAAAGTTTGCAAGAAGCAAACTTCATTACCTTTGTGTGCAGTGTGTATGTGTGTGTGTGTGTGTGTGTGTGTGTGTGTGCTGTGTGTGTGTGGTGTGTGTGTGTGTGTGTGTAAGCGCACACACTTTGGGACAAGTCTCATTCTATAGGCCAGTCTGGCTTTGAACGCGTGCTGATTCTTCTACCTCAGACTCCCAGAGCCCTCATGCCCACCTGCCTCAACTTTACCTACTTCTTCCACATCAAGCAGCTTAAACTCTGTAAACTCCTTCCATGGGTACAGATCCCTACCCTGCCTCTCTAAGTGTTAGCAACTTGAAAATGCCTTTCAACATTACCCTTCCCCCCAAACCTCTTCTCACCTCTCAGCCTCAGCCTACAGGTCATCTTCTCTCTTAAACATTTCTCTGCTCACTCATCTTCTGCTCCGAATAGAACTGACCTTTGACCCTGGGTATGCCCCTGTTGCTTCTAAGGTGAAATATTTCCCTAGCACTTTCATTATAGTAATGTGGTCACTACAACGCAATGCTCCCTAGCAGATTCCTCTTTCTTCAGTCCTGCTCTTTGGGCGTCATGTGTGCTAAGGCAGGCATTTACCAAGGTGTCACATGCCTCAGCTCTTGCCTGCCACATGCTTCAATAGACATGATGAATACTCATAATCTGTCATGCATAGGTGCGACAGCCGAATACTAAAAAGGCAGAAAGAATATGTCTTGTCCTCTATATTTCTATACGGTCACAAAGTAGAATATTTTGATGCCAAAGCCCTCTTGTGCCTTTTCTTTCACAGGTACTATTGTGGTATTCCCCCCACGCCCTTTATGTCACAGGTAACTATAGTGGGATTTTCCTGCAGCTAACACCAAGACCAGTTTAGAGATTTCCCTCCTACAGTTCCATGCTCATTTTATATTTTTAAATTGAAAATTATATCTTTTATTATAACATTTTTTTTAAAGCTCTAGTCCTAAAGTTAGATGCAGTTCAGGTCCAACAAAAACCTGCATCCACCCTGGCTCCAGGCTGTGGTCATTTATCTGTGGCCAGAGACTGTAAACAGAGCCGAAGGAAAAGTCAACAGTGGCTCTGGGTGGATTGCAGAGGGGTGGCACCTGCTTCCTCCTGGGTAGGGAGACTGAGTGTTGAGTGGAGGAGGTCCGTGCTCTCCCACTCCTGAGGAACCTAGACGGAAACACAGGGGCCATTGGTCTCCAGCTTCCCTACTGCCTACAAGCCTTCACAGAGGGCGAATTAGCCCAGAGGGCCAGGAAGGCCGTAGCTCTACACTCTCAACAGAAAATGCCACACTGGCTTGTGCATGTTCTTGATGAAAGCTGTTAACACTATTGAAATTCCAGGGGGAAGCACAGTACCAACAAGCCAGAGGAGGGGGAAAGGGAAGCTGGAAACAAAAAATCCAAAGTGGGGTTCCATGTGGCCTCCTGGACCTGAAAAAGAAATAGGGTTTCCCTGAATCGTTTACTGGAGCTTCTAAACACGGTCCACGCTGCTCGCCGCCATCTTGGATCCCTCTCTGAGTGGGGTCTGACTTTCACACGAACTCTGGTGCCCATATGTGACCCTGTCTCCTGGATGGGGAGGCCTGGTGGCACTCAGAGGAAGGATAGCAGGCTACCAAGAAGAGACTTGATACCCTATGAGCATATACAGGGGGAGGAGGTCCCCCTCAGTCACAGTCATAGGGGAGAGGAGTAAGGGAAAAATGGGAGGGAGGGAGAAATGGGAGGATACAAAGGATGGGATAACAATTGAGATGTAATATGAACAAATTAATATATATAGAAATAGTGTTTCCCCGCCTCGCATCATTGCCTTTGGTAAACTCAGTGTAGAATTTCCCTGTAGCCTAAACTGGCTCTCAGGTGTCCAGGCTGCACTTGGGGCAGAATTATGTTCTTTCGATGTCCCAAGCACAGAAGAAAAAAAAAGGGGGGGGGGACCACCACTACTTTCATTACGTAATGCAAAGCACTCAAAAAAATTTTTTTTAGTGGTACACAATTTACATGTATATTGAAGTTAGGATGATTATTTTTCTGAGGTCTAGGGGTTTGTACTAGGTAGGTCTGATCTCCCTCCCCTCCTCCAGTTTATCCTGCCCTTTGCTCCTCTTCACTGATGGTGTAGCCGCAGGAGAGTCCCTTCCCACCCTGTTTCGTTCTTCTGTGGAGTTGGTGTTATATCCCTTTAACCCCATGGGTCCGTTTGTGATCATTTTCTTCCCTCTTCCAAACGAAAGCCATTTAAAACACTTCTTCTCCGGCTCGCGCACCCTACTGACTTATACAGAGGACACACCAGAAATGGACTGATGCGTCCGGTTTCACTGATTCCGTAAATGCTCATTCCGGAAATGCTTGCTCTGGTCACTGAGTATACAGTGATGAAAAGGAAATACCCTTCCCAAGTAGGTCAGAACTCAGCGCTTGCTTATGGGACTAAGGCGGCTGTCTGATTCCGCGGCAAAGCACCCGAGTCTGTGATGAGGTAGCCTGGGCTCATGACTCAGTTGTGATTTCCTGGTTTAGTGGCTCTGGGGAACGTAGTTATTCGAGCCTCTTTGCGCTGGTAATTAATTCCTTCTCTTTAAAAATCAGGCTACAAATAGGATGTCCACGTGTCTCCCTGGGGTGTGTCTCCCTGAATGGATGTTTCTGCTTAGGGGTCAAGAGGCTGAGTGCACAGGCCCACAAGCGTTTCCTCTGTGCCTCAGAAGACTCTGGCCTCAGAGAGAGAAAGAATGATTGTCCAGTCTGTGTCATGCTTTGGAATTCACACTTCAGAGGGAGAATTGAAATCACACTGAGAGGTAGTGGAAACACTAATTTTAATTTCCAGAGAAGAGTCATGTTTCCTTACCACCCTTTCTCCTTTTGCTGAAAAATGTCTGGGGGGGCGGGACGAGGGGCTTTCTTTAATGAGAAATGAAGAATAAGCATAACTCCAATTTCTTCTGTTCCTTCTTCTTTTATTTGGTCTCCCCAATACCTGCCTCCCCCTGGAAATGAATATCCTTGACAAAAAGAAATTACCGAGAAATGTGGGATTTACTGAAGACTTTACGGAGAGTAGAGAAATTGAAACCACTTACAGTTTCCTTCAGACACTCCCCACGTCTCTTTCCCCACCTCTCTCCTACCATGTCGCCAAGGGCAGCAAGGACTGATGCCAGCCTTACTCAGAAGGCTCAGGTTCTGTCAACTCTGTGTTTGTCTGTGCTTTGCCTCTTCCCTTGGCCTTAACCCTCCTTGCCATCTCTAGCCTGTCCTGCGGGGAGGCAGGCGCCCTCCATGAGATGCAGCCTAGGTGGGTGTGCAGATCCAGTTCTGCCCCTGCTGAGATGCAGAAGTTGCTCTGCAGGTTGCTCTCATTTGCCAACAAGCCTTACCATTCAGAGCAAAAAGCTTTGCTAAGTACATAGAGTTTTTACCACTGCCCTTTGGGTTTCAAGGGCTTCCAGGCCTTGCTTTCCCACATCTTAGGCCCTGGCGAAGGAGAGAATCTTGAGTGAAGTTGAAAACACAGCAGACCTTTCCCATGACAGATTTCATATTCTTTCCTTCCCAGGACTTCTGTGAGAGACTCGCCGGTAATAACACCATGAATTCTTCATTTCGCTGCCTTGTCTTACTCTCTTGTTCTTTCCAAGCACAAAGCAAAGCAAACATAATATCTGGAGGTAAACAGACAAATGAACCAGATTTCACTATTTTAACCTTATGGTCTTAAAGAATGCTTGTCTTAGCTGTGCAATGGTGGCACATGCCTCTAACCTTAGCCCTTGGGAGGAAGAGGCAGGAAGACCGTGAGTTCAAAGCCAGCTTGGGGGTATATAAATACTATCAGTCTTCCTCTCCTCTTCTGTCCTCTCCTCCTCCTCCTCTTCCTGCTCTTCTTCTTCTTCTTTTCTCTCTCTGTCTCCCTCGCCCCCCCCCTCTCTCTCTCACACACACACACACACACACACAATATTCTGGGACAGGGCATGGAAGAGTATGTAATTTAAGATTCAAACTATGCATTATCTTAGGTTGGGAAATTCAAAGACTAGTAAGATTGGTTACAGTCTTCTCTTAAAGGAAAGTTAAACTTTTATGGGCTAAGCACACAGTGGGACACAGGCTTAGTACAATGCCCTAAATTATCTCCAGGCATATTATTAACATGGCTGTAGGATCTGGAAAAGTTTATTCTCTTTGGGGTCCAGAAATATTTTCATAAGAATGTATCACTGTAGGGATTGAACCCAGGGCTTCCCGTACACTAGGCCAGCACTCTCCCTCTACCAGCTGAACTCTGTTCCCGTGCAAGCGTCCTCAGTTTCACTGAGGTGTGTCTGAGTAAGTAATTCCATGCCATTTGAATTTCTTTGGGCTTCCTAATTTTGTACATTGGCATATTTATTTGTTATCTTAAAACAATTAAACAAAAATAAAACCGAAACAAACTGTCTCCATTCTATTCTCTCCACCCCACAAATTATTTATGTTTAGGACTTGTAATACTAGCCCCATGCCTCTGAATTATCATTAATACCTTCCTTCTCTGTCATTATTATTCACTGACTCAATTTTGGACGATTTTTAAAAACCTGGTATGTTAACTTTCTCGTGAGTTGCATCCATATACAATTCAACCCATGTGCTGAATCCTTTGTATGTGTTGTATTTGTTGTGTGTTCATGTGAATGTTGGTGCATCTTTGTGGGGGTGACCATTCACGTATGTGCACATGTTTGTGGGGAACAGAAGTTGGCATTCAGTGTCATCCTCACTCCACACTTCAATCTCTTGCTGAACCCTGGGGTCACCAATCTGGCTAGTCTAGCTAACGAGCTTGCCCTGAGGCTCCTCCACCTTGGCATGCCGAAGCTGGGATTACAGGCGGGTTGCCACGCTCATCCAACTTTGATGTGGGCGCTCGTGATCCAGACTCTGGCTCTTGTGCTTAAGTAGTGATCACTTTGTTCCACTGAGCCATCTCCTCAACCCACATGCACTGACATTCCAATTTAAATAGTATTCCAACTCTGTAAGCTTTGGTTGACCCTGTTCTCCACTAATGAATTTAAACTTCACTACTTTCTTGTGGCTGCTGTTTTGTTTTGTTTTGTTTTTCAGAGACAGGGTTTCTTTGCATAGTCTTGGCTGTCCTGGAGCTCACTCTGTAGACCAGATTGGCCTCCAACTCAGAGATCCTCTGTCTCTGCCTCCTGAGTCTTGGAATTAAAGGCATGTGCCACTACCACCACCCCCAAGCTAAATTTCACTTCTTAAAGGATAAAATTCATAGTTGTTTTAATTCCAAAGTGCCAGCACATTCCCCTTGTCTGCTGGCTCTCACTCTTAATGTAGTCTTTCTTTATATATGTATTTTAATTTTTATTAGCATTTATTAGTTGTACAAAATAATAGGTTCAATATGACATTCCATACATGCATATAAGATACTTGGATCATTTTCAACCCTGTGTTACCACATCATGCTTCCCTCCCCAACTGTTCCTTTGTGTCTAGCTCCAACATCTCCTTCTACTTTCATGTACTATCTGTATTGGTTTGTTTGTTTAATTATTATTGTTACAGACTACACACACACACACACACACACACACACACTTACACACACATACCCTGCTCAGTCCATTTAGTGCTCCTCTCAAATATGTTTCTAGGGATGACTACTTGATATTAGATGACCAATTAAGGAGCTGGATAAGACTAATTCACCACCCCCCCCTCTAGGCATTGGTTACCTGTAGCTCTTCATCTAGGAACTCTTCCCTTCTCCATGCTGACATGTCAGTTGGCGTTATCATTTTTTTCAGGTTTTGTTTAGGGTACCATATTGTTGTGATTTTGTGACTGCTGCTTCCCTGTTCTTCATAGATGACATGGTCTCTCAAGAGACATTGTGGTTCCCTGACTCCTACAGTCTTTCCACGCCTCTTCTGTGATGAAATCAGATACAGCAGATACAGGGGTTGTGTCGATGCATCTGTCCGCTGGGGTAAGTTGTTCTCCGCATCTTCACTGGTTGTGGGTTTCTGTAACAGACTCTGCAACAGCTGCTGCACAAAGAAGCCAGAATCTGAAGTGCGCAGATGACTTTGATGAACTGCTCATCTTCCTTGAGCCTTTCCTCTCCTTCAAGGCCTGAGGAAAAGTGGGCTTCTACACAAGCAGTTTCCATTTGACTCTTTCAAGTGCCTTTGGCGTTTTGATTTAGAATCACCTGAAAGTACCTGCTGGCTTTGGAGTCTTCAAGCTTTGAGAGCACGTGGGAAGCCAGTCTTCAAGCACATATGGAAGCTGGCTTCTAGTTAGAACTTCTAAAGAGACTTTTTATAGACCTTTCTTTTTGACAAATCCAGGGCCTGGACAGGAGCTCATCTCTCTCTCTCTCTCTCTCTCTCTCTCTCTCTCTCTCTCTCTCTCTCTCTCTCTCTCTCTCTCTCTTAATGTGCAGTCTTGCTAAAATGCCCAGGCTGGCCTCTGAGTTGCTGTTGTACTCTGAGCAAGCCTTGAATGTGTGATAGTCTTACCTCCTGAGTATCTGGGATTTTACAAGTGTGAACCACACCTGGCTTTATTGCCCAGGTTAAATGCAGGTCATAATATCTCCAGGGAGGGGCAATGTACATAGTACAAGCAAGTTTATTTCTGGCTCGCCCTTGAGCTACCAGTACAACTCTTTTATATTCTGACTTTATAGAGTGTGTACCTCTTAATAAGCTTCTCACGCTATGAAAATCCTCGGCTTTCTTGTCCATCCTCATAAAAGACATACAAATTAATTCTCAGGTTCATACAGGTCAAGAAATACCCTCAATAGAGATAGTCTAAGGCAGGATGCTGGGAACTGCACCTGTCACCTCAGCACGTGAGAGCTGGGAGGAGAAGAATGACAAGGTCCAGGTCAGCTTATGCTATACAGCGTGAATTTGTCTCAGAACCAAAACACGGAAGTGCATTCTGGTATTCTGCTCATGTCGCTACGGTCTCTCCTTCTGTTCTGCATTGCAGAGGTATGCCAGCTGGTGGATATAATATTTTTTCAAACATTAATTTGTTTTAGCAATAGATACAGTTTGGGCACCCTTCACAGTTTGTTTAATCTGATGCTACCTCAAGTTGCCGATCATCTTGATGGATGATCAACTTAATACAAAGTCACAGAGCTTAATTCATTATCCTAAGATTCATGCATCAACGTGTCAGTCACTTTATTCTTCCCTACTCTTTTTCCTTCAGGCAATAAAGTGTTGCTATGGAAAAAGAGAGGTTGAGAAGGCAGAGTTGGGGAAGAATCTTATCTTGGGACCTCTTAACAAATTCAAAGCAGGGCTTAACCTGTTTTCTTTGCTTTTCCCTGCTTATTATTATGCCAAGTTGGTTTCACAGTTGGAAAGCTGACTGTTTACACGTGTTTAAACATTTGCTCACTGACCCCACAGTTGGGTGTGCTTTGGAATAACAAAAGATAAATAAGCTAAATAAATTTAATTTTATCCATCTTCTGTAGACTGTTGAAACTAAACAACTAGAAGCGGGAGTACATATACCTGCTTGGGCATTGTTTCCATGATCACAGATCATGGAAGTGCTCAGAGGACAAGGCTATTAATGATATCAAAAGATCAGCTCATGCAACCCTCGCCTGAAACTGACAAGGAACCAAATCCCGTGGCAGCCACATGACCTGTTCAACATCACACGATAGAACCATTCCTAGGAATGGACCTCCTGATTTTGGGGAAACAATTTCTTTCAACTATGTCATGCTATTGGGTAACACACAATTTCTATTTCAGTAGAAAATGGTGAATGTGTTTAACAAATGGTATTTTTGTATTGTAACTTATATAGGGTGTCTAATGGCAAATTTGTGAAAAATAAGCAGAAATAATCTATTGTACACAGAAAGAAGCTAAAGACTTTCATTATATGAAGGTAGGCTACTCTTAATGCCTGGTCTCTGAGTGTTCTTTCTGGTTTGCTAACTAGAAAATTGTATACAGCCAGGCATGATGGCACATGACTACAAGCACAGCAGGTAGGAGGCTGAGAAGGAAGGGTGATGAGTTGGAGGCCAGCTGGCTAGATACTGACTTCAGACTATCCTTAAAAGCATAATAAGACCCTGTTTTTAAAAAATAAAGAGGAAATAAAAAGGAAATTAGTATACATCCAAGTTATTTAGTGTGGGCAGGAGCCAACAATTTAGGCTTTCCATGATCATCAAAGAGAAAATCTTATTGTTTAGATATTTTACATTTGGAAATATTTCACCATTTAGACATTGGTATCTTTATCAGAGGTATCTTCTTTGCTGCCTGCTCATTGTAAGATGCAATGAGCTACCAACTATAGGGAAGAATCAATGGTAACTAGAGACTTGGTAGGAATAAACCTCCAAACTCCATGCAGTAAAGTCAGAACTAACAGCAGAGGAAACAGCCTCATGTCATCATCATTGCCATGACAAAGTTGAAGCTAATCACACTCCTTAAAGAGCCACCACAGTCTCTTTGCTGTGGTAGGCAAATCAAAGGACTGACCATGTCAGGTCATTGCTAGCAGATCAGATTTGACAATGCTTCTACTCACAAGATAAATACAAATGTCTATTCAACAAGACATATTTTGTCAGATAGTTTACAATCATTACTTTTTCTTTATAAAAACAGTAACATCCCAAACAAGATTCTTTCTTTTTGACACATTAAAGCATTGGTCTTCTATTTCAAAAGACTATTTCCAAGATTCTGGAAAGGTAATTCTAAGTCTATGCTGCCAGTACATTCCATTTAGTCTCCTAGAACTAATAATATCGAGCAGATATTTTTTGTTTATTTTCTTTTGTTTTAACTATGAAAATAAAAAGTTCACTTATTTATTATGGGTTTTGTGTTACATCTGCAAAAGATCAAAGTCGATATGGAAAGCATCTCTTCTTCAAATGTTGGTTGTGCAGTCGGAGAAGCACTGCCTGTACCAGTGAAAATTAGTTTTAGGATAAAGTTCCAGGAACTAAAGCTGAAGAGGGAGTAAACATAGTCTCTATTATTTATAAGGTGTCTAGACAAGAAAATACAATGGGAATTTTTTTTGTAAAATTTGTCCTAGTTATCCTTAGCTGTATCCTTAACGTGATACAGTCTAGTTTTATGGTCGGCAAGGAAGGCTTCAACTGAAGAATTGCCTAGCCCAGCCTGTGTGCATGTCTGTTTGGAGAGGTGTTTGTCTGGATGTGGGAGATTCCAGCCCACTGTGGTCAGCCCCATCCCTAGGTAGGTGGTCTTGGGCTGAATAAGAAAGCTAGGCAGCAAGAGAGATGGCACAATGGCCAAGAGCGCTACTGCTATTGCGGAGAACCAGTATCTGCTTCTCAGCACCCACAACAGGTGGCTTGTGAAGTCGGTAAGGGAGAGAAAATGAAGATTTCAGATTATTCGTGCAGGCTTTCTTTGTATTCCCTTCAATAAGTAGTGAGAGAGCCTCTGCTGGGCATTAGATATTCTTGTAGACACTGACTTTATGGAAGGAAGCAAAACTAAGTGCTTTCCTGTGTGTGCCTATGTTCTAGTGTAGGGACAGACTAACTTTTGCTATAAAAGTCCAGACAGTAAATAGTTTAGGCTTTGTGGTCCATACATGCTATGACACCCAGCCCTGCTGCTATAATGCAAAAGTTTTTATAGAAAGACAAACAAATGCCCATGACATCATTCTAAGCAAACTTCATGAAAACAGACGGAACAAGGCGTGAGGGAGTGGTGGCTAGTGGGGGAGGTGCATGCTTGTAATCTCCATACTTTGGAGGTTGGGAATCAAGGGTTCAAGGTCACCTTTGGCTGCGTGAGAGGTTCCATGTCAGTCTGGGCTACACAAGGCCCCGTCAGAACCCTCACTACCATGGTCACTACCAAAAATAAAATAAACATTTTACAAAGAGAGAAAACCAAAGAGTAAGGTTCCATTGTGAAAACAGGATTTTCACTGGGTGTTTCTGTATAGTATGCAAAAAGCACAAAAAAAACCCATGAGCGACAGCCAAGATTTTGAGTTAAACACCATAGTGACCATGACAAGAACCAGTTTGTGTCAGGGCAGCAGATAAATACTGAAGCAGCAATGGAATTCTATCTGTGGGACAAAGCTGGGCAATGATGACTCCAGAGGCATAATAGATCGAAGGGTATGGTTTTTTTTTTTCCTCTTTGTTTCTGTCTGTGAACATCAGTGTGTTTACATTTTGGTTTATGTCATTTCTATTTTGTATTGCTTTGCTTTGGGAGAAGGTTTTTCTTTTAAACTGTTTAATTTTTATAAAGTCCTTATTTATTTATGCATTCATTTAGTTTAATATAATAACATTGCTCACATAAGATCATTTTTATGAAAGCATATGAATGAACTTTGAATACATTCCCCAGCCCATGCCTTTAACATCCACTTGAGGCAGGGTCTTGCTATATGGTCTTTTCTAGCCTGATACTTGTGTATACCAGGCAGGCTTGAACTTTCAGCAGTTTACCTGTTTCTGCCTCCTGGGTGCTGGGATTAAAGCCATACACCATCACATCAGGCCTATAAGAAATTAAATAGCTTTTTTGGGGGGGGGGGAGTTATTGCTAAAGATTGAACCTGAGGATTGAAACAAGCTAGGCAAGCACTTACCACTGAGCTGTATCCCAGGCTTTTATGTTTGTTTTTTTAATATAAGGTATAGAACAGCATGTCTCAGTGCTGACAGAAAGCTCTAATAGAAAAAAGAAACATCAGTCATAGAGCAAAAACAAGGAGGAAGTAAAATATTAATTTTGAGTAGAGATGCACAAATGAGACCTAGTGAACAAGGGTGGGCCTGGCCTCTAAGTAAGAACATAGGCAATCATTCTGTTATAATAAACAGGAAGTTACATTAGTGAGCATTGTTGTGAATGCCGAGGAGTATGTGTCTCTTCTACAGGTCACCTGTGGAAAGTGATGACTAAGACTTTGTCCATGCTTGCCCTCTGATTTATATTCTTTATTATCTGAAGACAATAAACTCAGTAAGCCGTATGGGCACACAAGAACATCTCAGAAATAAATTCCACAGAAGTTTTACAGGAGGTAAAACATTCAGCTTAGGAGGAGGGGGAAGCACATTCCAAGAATAGTAACTAGATGGTATAACAGCTTTCAGGGACCTCATGTGACCTGGACACATGACAACCTAGTTCACAGTACTGGAATGAGCTGTACTAAGACTATGAATGAAAAGTAGATGCCATCAGAAGAACATAAAAAAGTACTAATGCCTTAAATGTTACTTAATCAGCAATACTGTCAATCCATGGGAGCTGTGGAAGGGGCTGTGGAGCAAAAGAAAAAGGTGGAACAGTCTATAATATCTGCTCTCCCAGGAAGTACTAACAAAGAGGTCTCTTGTTCCTGGAGCAATCTCTGGCTTGTCTCATAAAAGTATCAGAGCATAAGACAACAAGGCTGACTGTGTGCAAGCAACTCATACAGTCAAAAAGTGTGACAAAGACAGCTACTATCCAGGAAATAATAATATATAGACAGGAATGGGAAACAGAAAACTAAACTTGATAATGAAGGATGATAAACACATCTCAAGATGAATTTCAAATTTCCAAAACAGAGCAAAGCAACATTCATTTAGTGAGATATGAATTCTAGACATGCTCATATGCAGAACGCAATGGCACCTTTTAGGGGCAGTATCAACTGTGCATAGCCTGAAGTATTACATCATGCTAGGCCAATAACTAGTGGGTGTAAACTGTTTCAGAACAAGAGGGCAGTGGGTCACACTGTCTGTATTCTTCATGCCAGAGATGGTTGACTCAAGCCTGCCTGAAGGTCAAAGCCTTTGTTCTTCAAGAACAGTTAACTCTAAGGGCAAAGTTTGTTCAGAGAAATTTCAAACTGGCAATGAATATTTACGTTTAAACTTAACGTTTCTAAATAAATCTGTGATTTTTTTTTTTATGTCAATCACAGAAATAAACTACCAAAGCACCATGGTGGTCACATTCAAGAGTAAGACCACACTCCGTTTCATCAACACAGTTTTGATGGGGGAGCTCAGAGAGAGAGGTGGATTGAGTCCTGAGTATATATAACATTTAAAACCATGAACTTTCTTACTCCCTTTTTGGCTGGGTAAATGGTTTACTGTTGCAATCTTGAATCAGACATTCAAAGTCCAGGCACTCAACTTCCTTCCAACCATTCAATGACCTAGTAAGAAAGTCTGAAAACACAAGAGGATATTTTTTCTCTCCAATTACTAGCAGTTAATAGTAACAAATGAATATTTAAAAAGGGGGGAGAGATATTCACAAAGTAAAAGTTGTCATAGTAACTCTACTAATAAGCTATTATTTACTTTGGGAACACAAGTTTTGCATTATTTCTACATGGAGACCAAAGGAACTGATTAAAAGCATATATATATATATATAAACTAATTTCAAATTTATGGCCTTAGATCTTGCTGAGAAAGTGTCAATACCATTTAATTTTTATTCAGTCAGATGGGGGCTCACTATGTATCCCCAACTGCCCTGGAGGTCTCAGGCTGGCCTCTAAACTCATAGAGCTCCGCCTGCATTTGCCTTCCAAGTTGCTGGGCTTAAAGGTGTTCATCACTGTGGTGGTTTGAATAAGATTGGCCCCCATAGTCTCATATTTTTGAATCACCAAAGAATGGCACTATTTGAAAAGATTAGAAGAATTGGGGGAAGGGTGCTTATGGAGTTGGTGTGGCCTTGTTGGAGGAAGTATGTCATTGGCTTTGAGGTTTGGAAAACTCAATGCCAGACACCCCCCCTTCCTCCCTCCCTCCCTCCTTCCCTCCCTGTCTCTGTCTCTGTCTCTGTCTCTGTCTCTGTCTGTCTGTCTGTCTGTCTGTCTGTCTGTCTGTCTGTCTGTCTGTCTGTCTCTCTCTCTCTCTCTCTCCCTCTCCCTCTCCCTCTCCCTCTCCCTCTCCCTCTCCCTCTCCCTCTCCCTCTCCCTCTCTCTTTCCCTCTCTCTGCCTGTGGATCAGAAGTGCTTCTCCCTCATGATGTTAATAGGCTAAACCTCTGAAGCTATAAGCCAGCCATGGTTAAAAGCTCTCTTTTGTGAGAATTGCGTTAGTAATGGTGCCTCTCCACGCAATAGAACAATGACTAAGCCAGCCAGCATACCCAGCCAGTGATTTTTTTCAATGTAACTTTAAAATATATATATTTTTCTCTCATATATTATAGCTCAAGCAAAATTTCTCCTCCCTCCTCTACCCCTGGACCCTCCCTCCAAAATTCCTTTTTTCCCCATATCTACCCCTCTTTGCCTCCCCTTAAAAAAGAGCAGGCCTCCCAGAAAATCAACCTAACATGGCATAACAAGTTACAATAAGATCAGGCACATACCATCACATCAAGGCTGGACAAGTCCAGCCAGAAGAAAAGGGTCCCATAAGTAGGGAAAAGAGTAAATACCATCCCTGATCCCACTGTTAAGATTCTCACAAGAACACCAAGCTACTCAGCCATAACATATATGCAGAGGACCTGGGTCAGACCCCTACAGGCTCCCTGATCTCGACAAGTTCCAATGAGTCTCAGTTAGTTGATTCTGTGAGCCGTCTTCTCCGACTCTTCTGATTCCTCTGATTCTTCTCCTTGCTGCTCCACAGGACTTCCTGAGCTCTGCCTAATGGATGCTTGTGTTATTCTGCATCCGCCTCCATCAGCTGCCAGATGTCTCCTTGAGAATGATTCTGCCAGGCTTTGGTCCCAGCACATTCTCCAGGCAGGACAAATTGTAGGTGGAAGGTTTTGTGGCTGGGTTGATGTGCCAATCCCTCTACTTGAGGCCTTGGCCTGGTTCAGAGGATGGCCAGTTCAGGCTCCTTGTTCCCCATTACTAGAAGTCTTGGCTAGAGTTATTCTTGTAGAATCCATGGAGTTTCCATTACACAAGGTTTCTGTTTCATCCCTGAAATGCCCCACAATTTCAGTCATTTCTCCAAGTATTCCTCACCACCACCTGACCCTCTCTGTTTCCAACTCCACCTGTCCCCAGTCCACCTGTGAAATCCATTCTACTTCCTTTCACCAGAAGATCCCCCATTAATCCATCCTTGTTATTTAGATTTCCTGGCTCTGTGGATTGTATCATGATTATCTTTTGCTTTGCAGCTAGTATCCACTTATAAGTGAGTACATACCATGTTTGTCTTTCTGGGTCTGGGATATTGCAGTCAGGATATTTTTTTCTTCTAATTCCATCTATTGGCCTGCGAATTTCATGATGCTATTGTTTTTAATAGCATACTAATATTCCATTGTCTAAATGTATCACATTTTTCCATCCTTTAGTTGAAGTAGATCTAGGTTGTTTCTAATTTCTAGCTATAATGAATAAAGCTGCTATGAATATAGTTAAGCAAATGCCCTTGCAATAGGACGGAAGGTCCTTTGGGTACATGCCCAGGAGTGGTATATCTGGGTCTTGAGGTAGACTGATTTCCATTTTTCTGAGAAACCACCATATTTACCTCCAAAGTCCAGCCAGTGTTTTTTAAACATAAAATGGCATTAAACTGTATGTTCATGAACAGGTCCTCTGATAGTTTAATCTAAAAATTTTTACCGAATATTACAATCAATTGTAATATTGCTTTTCTTCAGAAAACAAGACTTAAATTGTTAAGGTTTCTATAATTTAGAAAATGAGGGCTGGTCCACCTGTCTAGCACTCTATACACTACACTGCATACAACCTTATGGAGTCCCGCCTAGAAGCACAGGAAGGTCCTTGGAGCCCATTCAATTTGTCCACCTATCAGTTGCCCTATATATCACACCATATGGCACTGGATAGTTCTCTTTCTAACCATTTGGCCACCTACTAGTTACTCTATCCACCATGCCACCCAGTACTTCTATAGTCTGACCAGGAGACTCCCAGAACCTGTCAAATGCCCACCTACCAAGACACTCAGAGACCATAGTATCCTCCAACCTACTCCACCTAAGAATGTTGTGGCGTCCTGTGGCCCACCTCCAAGGAACTTGGTCACTCCTACTGTGACACCAGTTGCTGCTACCCAAGGACCACGTGCAGAACTTGGTGATCCCCCACAAACGTCTAAAGAGTGTCAGCAAGAATTTTCTAAGCCAAAAGGAGGTTTCTTCCTAGGCTCAGAATTTACACCTACCCTGGCTAAACTGAGACCACTTCTGATCCTTTATTTGTACATCAACACAAAGTAAATCTAAGACTGAACAACAATCACCATTCAGCTGGTCCATAACCTCATAGATAGATGTAATAGAAAATAAAGATCCAAAGACCCACTCAAGAAAGACAAATATCCACACCAAACCTCACCAAATGACATAATTCCAGATGCCTTGTTCCCATTAACAAAAAAAACAAAAAACAAAAAACAAAAAAACAGAAACAAGGTTAGAAACCAAGACAACATATCTCCCCAAGAAATTAATACCAGATTCTAAATTAACAGATACTAAAGATCTCTGAGAAAATAACTTAGCTAGTGAACAAGACAATGGTTTCAAAACATCAGGTAAAAATATGTTAAAGGAACTCGAAGAGAATACGAACACAATACCTGAATGAGGACCACAGGAACACAGACCGTTGGATTAAATAAAAGTAATTTAGGATTGGAAAAATAAAATGTAATAAAGAGATAAAATCTCTTTAACAAGCAAAAACAAAATAAAACTTGATATGAGAAACACAAGAGTTCAAACATCAAGTGTAGAGGAAAGTCTCACCAATAGTTGTTTGTCAAATCTGTTAACAGAGAGGAAAGTAGGTCTCAAAGACAAGTGAGAGGAAACGGATTACTCAGTCAAAGAAAGTGTTAATTCAGGAACAAAAAAACAAAATCCTAGAAATTAAACCTCCACAAAATATGGAACAGTGTGAAAAGACCAAACCTACAAATTACAAGTATAAAAGAAGAAAAAGAAACTCAAGTCAAAGGCACAGAAAATAGTCTTAACAAAATTATATAACAAAATTTCTCAAGAGGCATCAAGAAAAGCAAATAAGCAGGCTCATAAAAGAATTCCCTGTCTAGGGTAATTTTTATGCTAACTTGATACAAGCTAGTTCCATCTGAGAGGAAAGAATATCAATTAAGAAAATGCCTACATAGCCAAGCAAGGTGGCACATGCCTGTAATCCCAGTACTCAGGGAGACAGAGGCAGGTGGATTTCTGTGAGTTCAAGGCCAGCCTGGTTACAAAGTGGGCCCAGGACAGCCAAGGCTACACAGAGAAACCCTGTCTCGGCTCGGTCTTGAAAAACAAACAAAAAAACAAAAACAAAAAACCAAAAAAAAAAAAGCTACATAATATCAGTAGGCAAATCTATAAGGCATTTTCTTAATCAGTGATTGACGGGGGAGGGTGCTGCGGACTGTCTCGGTTGGGTATAGGTCCTTGGGAATGAGAGTTCTCAAAGTGTTGGTGGGCAAAGATAGGCAAAGTGACAAACAGACTAACCCGGGGAGAGTTTAAGTCTGAGTGCATTTTGCAGTCAAGCAAGCTAGGTTTTTTATACACATTTTTTAAATGGGGGGGGGAGGGGGGTTGTAGTTACATTTTTTCTACAATTCAAAATACAGGATGCAGAGTAATAATGTTGTCTTCAATCCTGAATCATCATTTTTAAGTCATTAGATTGGTATCAGTACGCTTGTGGTTCTTTATCAGAGGTCAGTGTTCTCTCATTATGCCAAACATCTGTGTGTCAAGACGGTTTTTTCTTAGCTCTTCTCATCACTATCTGGAGCTTTCTTAAACACTTTATTTGTAAGTCATAATATAAACTATTAACTGGTGATTCATTCTTAGCCATGTTTTTATTAACAAGAGGAACGGAACTTGGTGGTAAACTAGCCTAAATGACCCTTGGCTGCAGTCCCAAGTTAGGGCGTCTCCTAGCAGCACAGTTACGTTGGATATGTTCTGATAAGAAAGTGAAAACAAAGGCAGAATGTTCCAAAACAAATGAGTAAGGGGGGAAAAAAAAAAGAGGGAGGCTACAATCAGTTACTCCTGGCAGGAACATCAGACCCATTCCAGGAGGCTCCCCCTGGGTGGGGGTCGTCACCTCAGGCTGTGCAGTATAATTTGTCACACCAACTCCACTGGAGGGGTCGTGACAGGAGGGTCCAATAATTGTGGGTAGGGCCACCTCTGGGCTGGTGGTCCTGGGTTCTATAAGAAAGTAGGGTGAATAAGCCATAGGATCAATTCAGTAAGCAACACTTCTCCATAGCTTCCGCACTCAGGTTCCTGCCTGGCTTGAGTTTCTACCCTGACTTCCTTTGATGATTAACTGTGATACATAAGCAAAACAATCTCTTTCCTCCTCATGTCTCCGTTGCTCATGGTCTTCCCTGATAGCAATAGTAACCCTGATTAAGACAGTTCCACGTCACATAAGAGTCAAAACATTAAGTGCACAAAGCAAGGACAGGCTATTGAAAGTGGCAAGAGAGATATCACAAGTGAAGGCAGGCACATCAAAGTAACATCTGACTCTTCTCTGGAGATTTTGAAAGCCAAAAGGGTCTGGACTGGTGTTCGTCAAATTCCTAAGATTATAGCCCGGACTTCTATACCCAGAAAAATTATTAGTTATAATTGAAGGAGAAAGAAAAACTTTCAGTGATAAAAAATGGACTTAAGAAATTTATGCCCAATAGGATGCCCTCCCCTCTGTCCCAGTTTCCTGGTTAGTGAAGACTTTCATGGGACATGCCCCTTGGGCTAGTATGCAGATATAAGTGAGTATATACCATTTGACTCTTTCTGCTTCTGGGTTAACTCACTCATTATGATCATTTCTAGTTCAACCCATTTGTCCACAAATTTTGGGAATTCCTTGTTTTTAATAGCTAAGTAGTATTCCATAGTGTAAATGTACCACAGTTTCTTTATCCATTCTTCTACTGAGGGACACTTAGGCTGTTTCCATGTTCTGGCTATTATGAATAAGGCTGCTATGAACATGGTTGAGCAAATTTTCTTGTTGTGTGCTGGTTGACCAAGTCCCCTGAATGGGAAGACCTGGTGGCACTCAGAGGAAAGATAGCAGGCTACCAAGAAGAGATTTGATACCCTATGAGCATATACGGGGGGTGGGGGAGGAAGTCCCCCTCAGTCACAGTCATAGGGGAGGGGAGTAAGGGGAAAATGGGAGGGAGGGAGTAATGGGAGGATACAAGGGAGGGGATAACCATTGAGATGTAATATGAATAAATTAATAAAATTTAATAAAAAGAAATTTATGCCTGCTAAGCTAGATCTATGGAGGACACTAGAAGAAAAACTTTGATGTAAGGAGAAAATTATGCCAAAAGGGTATCAGGATATATAATCCCAGAACAGTTAGCCAAAATATGTCTTAGAAAACAACTCCACCATAAGAAATGGCACTAACTGACTGTACAGTAACCATGACTCTCAACATCAATCATCTCAATTCCCCACAAACTGTATCTTTTTTTTTTTTCTGATTTCAAAAAGACCACCTCACAATCAACAATAGGCACCATATTAGTATAAAAGGATGGAAAAATGTATCCAACCAAATGGAATAAAAACAACCAAGTGTAGCTATTCTAAAGCTCTTAAATTAGATTCTGAGCCAAAATTATTCAGAAGAGATAGGAAAGGATATTTCATATTCGTTAAAGAAAAAAATGTCACCAGGAAGATATTAAAATTCTAAACGTTGGTGCATCAAATATGGGGGTACCCAGTTTCATAAAAGAAACACCATTAGATCTAAAAATCATAGATTGATTCTAACACAGTTATAGTTGGTGACTACAATACCAGCTTCTCAACAGTAAAGTCATCCAAGCAAATACCAAACAGAGAAACTCTGAAGTCGAATGATGTCCTAAATCATAAACATTCTACCTAAATACAGAAGAATATACTTTTTGCTCAGCTGCTCTTGGAACTTTCTTGAAAATTAAACACATATTAGGACACAAGGCAAGTCTAAAAAACTACAGGACAATTGCAATCACATGTTATATCATATCTGACCACATGGCAGCCTACAGACTGGGAAAAGATCTTCACAAACCCTACATCTGACAAAGGGCTAATATCCAAAATATATAAAGAACTCAAGAAATTACACACCAAAAAACAAAACAACAACAAAAAAACTAATTAATCCAATTTTAAAATAGGGTACAGAGCTAAACAGAGAATTCTCAACAGAGGAATCTCAAATGGCCGAGAAGCACTTAAATAAATGCTCAACATTATTAGTCATTAGAGAAATGCAATATCAAAATTACTCTGAGAGTCCATCTTACACCCATCAGAATGGCTAAGATCAAAAATTCAAGTGACAGCACATGCTGGCAAGGATGTGGAGAAAGGAGAACACTCCTTCACTGCTGTTGAGAGTGTAAATTTGTACAACCACTTTGGAAATCAATCTGGTGCTTTCTCAGAAAATTGGGTATAGATCTACCACAAGACCCAGCTGTACCACTCCTGGGCATATACACAAAAGATGCTCTACCGAACTACAGGGACATTTGCTCAACTATGTTCATAGCAGCTTTATTCATAATAGTCATAATCTCGAAACAACCTATATGTCCCTGAACCGAAGGATAGATAAAGAAACTGTGTCACATTTCATTTACACAATGGAATACTATTCAGCTATTAAAAACAATCATGAAATTTTCAGGCAAATGGATGGAACTAGAAAATATCATCCTGAGTGAGGTAACCCAGACCCAGAAAGACACACCTGGCATATACTCACTTCAAAGTGGATTTCAGCCATAGAGTATAGGATGAAAATACTACAATGCACAGACCCAAAGAAGATAAGGAACAGGGAGGACCCAACTGAGGATGTTTACATTTCACTGAGAAGTGGAAGTAGAATAGATAAGGAAGCGATTAAAGAGAGGGGACAAGGTAGGAGAGGGAGTGCAGAGAGAAACGAAGGTCGTGATCAGACCTGGGGAGAGTCAGGCAAGAGGACAGAGGGCCTGCAGAGAGAAGAGAAACCATGGATTGGAACATCTCTGTGACAAGCTGGAGGGTATGGGAGTGACTCTAGCTGAGTCTCCTAGCAGCAGGGGTCGTGGAGACTGACGAGGGCACCGTCTTATTAAACAGTACTCCAACCCACCCACAAAAAAAATTGATCCAAAATTTACCCTTCCTACAAGATGTGCAGGGATAAATATAGAGCAGAAATTGAGGGAATGTCCATCCAATGCCTGACCCAAGCTGGTACCCATCTCATGGAAGACAGGCAACCCCTGGCTCTATTAATGATACTCTGCTAGGCTTGCAAAGAAGAGTCTAGCATTGCTGTCCTCTGTGAGGCTCCACCTAACAGCAGATTGAAACAGAAGCTGAGACTCACAGTCAAACATTGGGCTAAGCATAGGAAGTTTTGTGGCAAAGTGGAAGAACAGAAGGACCTGGAAAATTCAAAACATGGGTATATTTCTGCTGAGTGTGTATTCCTTGTGTAGCATCCTAAAGTAAAAAAAGAAGAGGAAGAAGAAGAAGAAGAAGAAGAAGAAGAAGAAGAAGAAGAAGAAGAAGAAGAAGAAGAAGAAGAAGAAGAAGAAGAAGAAGGAGTCTAATTCAAACCTTCATTAAGCTGAGCCATCTGTATAATTCCCATTTGCTTACACTTTATATCCTGCTCATCCTGATCTTGATGAGCACCCCCTCAAAGTAACATTAGCTTTTAATCCATGATAAACTGTACCCATATATGTTTATCAAACATCACAGCCTTCCACCGTTCAAGTTGTATATTTCACCCCACCCTCAGTTAAAGAAACACTGTACTGTTTCCTCTACGTGAAGCCTTTAATACAGGAATCACTCTCTCTGTACCTCATCTGCAGAAAGGTTTAGCTTTTATTTAAGATGATATATCTTTTCATGTGTTGATGCTGGTGTTTTGTTGCTAGTACAATGGCTGAGATTCTTACACCCTCATTTTACAGCCATTCTACAGACACTCTGACACATGCCCCCTGATGGTGAGGTTACAACACTTCCTGTTTCCCTTAATGATTTATAGGGGGTGGGGTAAGTGTGCCCCCTACATGTGTAGAGGTCAGAGGTCCTTGCCTTCTGCTTTGAGGAAGGGTCCCGTTGCTGTCTCTCTGCTGTGTGTGCCAGGCTGGTCAGCCTGCAAGCTTCTGGGGATTCTTCTGTTTCTGCTGGGATTAAAGACACAAGCTACCACGGCCAATTTTATGTGGTTGTGGGGATTCAAACTTAGGCCCCACACTTTCACGGCAAGAATTATATCCTCTAGCCTGCCTCCCAAGCTTCACAGTTTAGCTTTTTTTTTTTTTTTTTTTTTTTTTTTTCTTTTTTCTTGAGACAGCCTTACTTATATAGGCCAGACTGGCCTTGAAATCACAAGCCTACAGCCCAAACCTCCTGAGTGCTAAAATTCTAGGTATGTGCTACATGGCTGATTCCTGAAATAATTTTTATTTAGGTTGGTTAAGATCTGTATGTAAGAGGAGTTATTTTTCTTGCATAGGTGATAAAACTATATTTTTTTCAGTATTTTGAATCTGTATAGAAGGTGGTCCCGCTAGAATTGTGCAAGAAAGTGTTACAGTGCTCTGTAAATGCTGGGATTAAGCAGGAAAGGAGAAGTGATTTCCAGGTTTGTTTTGGCAACTTGTTTCTTACTATTCCTGTCTACAAAACTTTATTTCCAAGTTCATAGCCCTTATTATTTGTTGAAAAACGGCCACTGGCTACTGTTTACATTTCCTTTCTCTTCCCATCTCATCTGAGGCTTAATTGGAGCATTTAAGGAAATGTCTAAGAAACAAAACAAAACAAAAACAACTCTCAAAGAAAGACAGGCGAAGTGTGTGTGTCCCCTCAGTGGGTTGTTTTGGGGGAGCGGAACTTGATGCTTACTGTCGGCAGAAGGTGGTGTGTTTGCGGCACTGTGGTACCCAGCCCAGGGGAAGAAGGAAGGGGCTGAAAGACAAAGTGCTCTTGCTTTCATTTGTTTACGTTCCGTGTTTTAATAACTTCAATATTTGCACAGCTGAAGGCAAGGAAAGCGTACCAAGGATAGACATCACAGAGATCTCCAGGAGTCAGCAAACCAGAAAAACACGAATTGGAAAAGGGTTGCATAGGATAAATAGAAAACATCTCAATCAAGACAAACCTAGTTCTGGAATTTGGGAGCTCCAGAGGGAACCTTTAAGGAACATGGTGTGATAATTATTCTGAACATTTTCAATTGTGTTTCTTTATTTACAAAGATTCTCAAAACAGTTTAGGAGAATAGCACTCTCTCCTTTGGATCGGACAAAACCAACTTGTGATCTCATCTCTGTAACTTACAAGTATGACATTGTAGCTATTTTCTCAATTCGTCCAGACCTCAGTTCTGTGTCTTTGAAACACTCCAGGTATGATAAATGCAACCTCAGTAGTGGCTGTAATTGTGCGGCATGCCACCCACCCCCACTGCTCTTAGGCCGTTTGTGTAGTGAGAGTTGTTTCAAACTCACCTGTCATCCCACACTGGTTTGTAGGATGGACAACATGGCGTGGCTTGTTAGTACTTTATGGTCAGAGAAGAGGTCAGTTGCTCTGACTTTTCCAGACTAGGAAGATGGAATAGAGCATTGTGCACAAACCAAAGTCCATGTTTCATGAGCAGCCTCTTCCCAGATGAATTGCTCACACAACGGTGAATGTCAATCCAAATTTCTAGACCATTTAACTCTGTCTTTGAAAACTGGTTATTGGATTCTTCTTATTCCCGGTTCCCCTCTCCTCACCCCACCCCCTCCAGCTGATTTTAAGGCTTGACTTGTTGTTCATCCCTTACAGGAAGCTGGACAACTTGCCGTCTGAGTCATCCCTCAGTGGGGCTGCAACCACTGACCTATTTGGATTTTTGTGTGCGTAGATCCGAACCCGAGCCTCAATAACAGGAATGTGATGTTTGTTCGTCTACCAGTGAGCTCCCACATCCTGTGCCGCTCAAATCCTGCCCGAATCTGTAATTTCCCTCAGCCACCTAATATAGACTGGAAAGAGGACAAGGAGAAACACAGGATTTCAAAACAAGCTCTCAGTTAAGGACGATCACGGCAGACCTTGTTTACCAGTTGGCTGATGGGCTCATGTTTACCCACCCCCCAACCCAGGTGAATAAGTTTGCCTTTCATGGGTCTGAAGGCATGAGGTTTTGTTGGGTAGTAATGTGGGGAGAAGAGTCTCCTTACTGACTCTTTTTTTCTCCCTCTTAACAAATGGTAACATTGAAAAGGCGCTGTGACCCGCCCAACAATGAAAACAGTTGTACTATATGGGTGCTGTAACTTTATAACACTTACAACAAAGGGGCTCCGTTCACTATCTTCCCAAGACACAGAGTCTAGCCACAAAAATAACATCATTTTGCTCATTAAGGAAAACAGTCTTCTCTTTTGCCTTTACTATCTATTGAAAAATTCTTCTTAGAGTTTAGAACCTAAGGGGAAAAGAAAACACTGCCCTGTTTGACTAGACTTTGGAAGACTCTCCAAGGAAGACAGTGCTTAGTGTTAGCATATAGGCAGCTCCTCCACTAGCTTGCCTCTAGGTTGCATAGCAACCCATGACATCGTTGCCTGCTGCTAGATGTAGTTCAGCTGTACACCAGATATAAAAAGGCCAACTTGCCACCTAGTCTCTCATTCTCTCTCTCTCTCTCTCTCTCTCTCTCTCTCTCTCTCTCTCTCTTGCACTTTGCACTTTCTCTAACTGTGTCTCTGTCTTTCCCATCCACAACAGATTTCTTTTCTTTCTACTCTATCCTCACCCCTTTGCCACTCTCTGATGATGACTCCCTCATGCCGAGCCCTACCCCTAGTGGTTGGGTGCCACCGTCCCTCTGCCGGCTGCTCATAACACATTGCTGATCGCCATGTTGATTTTAGGATGGAGTAAGAGGATCTATAGCTTTGTTGCCATCTTGACTGAGGGCAAACATGTGACTAGCCACCATCTTTGTTTTGAGGGCTGCCTGCCCCCTTCATATACTTGCTGAACTCCAAATGTAAATCTGTTTTTTAAGCTTCTGCTGTTCAGCCTGTAATGACGCTGCTCTTTACAGGATTAAGCTTTACCTAGTCTCTGGTTTTACGTTTTCAAGGTTATGCTTTAGGAAGGGTAACAAAAACACAATAAATCTCATTTAAATTGCTGTGGACTTTTATAAAAATTCAAAGTTATATTTTTATGACATGTTGTATATATGATACAACCCTGGTTCAAAAAGTTATTTTTTTTATTTCACGGTTATAAAGATCTATACATATAAACAAGCTAATTTAAAATATATGTCTAGCTACCTAACCCTTCACTAGTTCTTAGAAGCATGGATGGATGCTGTTTCTCCCACCAGCAGCTGTTCTGGGTTCCCCTACAGGCTTCCTGACCAATGGGTTGATATAATAAATTCAAATGAAATTAAAATTTTTTCTACAATATTGCCAGCCCTGGAAACTGTCATATATTAATTCTAGAGACATCCATTTGTTTACAATTTTAAAACTTGGTTATTATGCCCAACCTTCATTCTCAAAAGCTTAAAATCCCTGCATTATAAATATGCTTAGCTTTATTTTGTGAATATGATAATGTTATTCATCTATAATATAGCTTTAAACTTTCATAAGTTATGGACTTTTTATAAACTAAACCATACAGGAAAATGTTCTGCTCTCTGTTTATGGATTGTGTTTCTGATTTTTAAGGCTCCAACTTAACAGGGATGAAACCTAAAGTCTTAGTCTTTAATGATTAAGATAAGCTTTAGATCTTTTATTGATTGCAGGATTAAGCTTTATTTAATATTTAATATTTAGAGTTATTGTCTCACATTGGTGAAAAAGAGGTGAGGTCAGTCTCTCCATGTTCTTTTTCCACAGAAAGAACCTCTCGTCCTTTGTGCCTGATGACCAGACTGTCTGCCTGTGTTGCTATGGATACCTGGGACAACTGTCTAAGTAGTGGACTGACTAGTCATCTTCTCATTTTGATTGACACACAGATTCTTTTAGGTTACAACTTATACTTCTCAGGTCTCTGATCATGTTGATGGCTAAGCTAATGGTAGTTTGATAGCTAAGAGAAGAGGCAATTAGCTCCTTAGCCCAAAGTAACCTGCCATATTTGTTCATTGACCAATACATTAGTTAGTTAAAATTACTAGATACTAGATCTCTTATTTAAAAAGGCAAACAGGTTTGCCTTACTCACAGACCTCACATTAAAGATAAACAGGCTTCAGATGCTTTCTCAGTCATCTCCATATGCAAGTGACCAGGCCTTAAGCTTCACCCCTGGAGCTGCTCCTGTCAGATGTAGATACGGTCTACCTTATAACCAGACTCAAAAAGCAGGTCTCAGATACAACAGATACAACCTTTTACTATTCTTTTGGCTAAAAGACAGTGACTGCTCCCAGAAGTCTCACCTACGTCTCACAGGAAAAAAATTTAAAGGCCTGAGGATACAGAAACAACTATTTTAGGGTCCAGGAAGGTGTTTTAAGGTTAACAAATACAAATAAAAGTCTAGGTCATTATGAGAAGGTGATGCTTCAGATTTCTTCCTGTTGCTGTGCTGCTACTGTTGCATTGAGACTGTCTGGAGCTTTGACATTGATCACTGGAGCTCTGAATTATCAATCTAACTCTGGCAAAACAAACAAATAAAAAACAAACGGCAAACACATTCCACTATATGGTACTATCATGTTTCCAAGATCGATATTTCAAATTTCCTTTGGTTTGGATTTTAAGTATAGATTTAAAATATTTCTCATTGTTCTTAAATTATATGTACCCTGTCTTCTGGACAAGAGGGAAGAAGTCCCTCTTTCCTGATGTGAACTGATGCTCAAAATCAAGATCAAGTGAGCTGTTGTCCCTCTGCCCTACAGGAGGTTTCTGTCCTCCCCATGTTACTGATGCACGAGGCTTCTCCCTTTCCTAAGCCCATCTCAAAGAGTAGTCATGCTTTTAACTCAAGGGTTTCCCCCCAATCCTCTACTATGCTATAACACAAAGATGTTTGTCTTCCACCTTTTCCCACAGTGTGTGTTTCACTGAAAATTACAAACAACAGTGATGCTAAAATGTCAGAAATTTGTCTCCTTTTGTAAACTTAAAAGGATTCTTGTAAGCTAGGGAAAATTCACCTCTCTCATCAAATGGAATCCAGATCAGTACTGTCAATCAACAGCCTATGTTTCCCACCTACTGCCTGTCTCAGAGGATGGGATTCCTTCCCCTTCCCCTGATTTCCAACTCGCTGCACCCAACACTGGCTGATTGGTAGATTGCCCCCCTTCCTAGTCAGTGTAAATGCTTCCCTTTGTCCGAGAGACTACTGGAACCTCCCAGGCTCACTGGGGGCTTGGAGGTACCCCAGCCATGGTCTTCACGACTGCTACTGGACCTGCTTACTGACCTTCAGTTAGAACCTTTCCCTTTGAGGGAGATTTTTTTCCACTGTTGAAATTTCTAGTGTTAGAAAAATTGTGGCTTTCAGGCTAAGCATGTTCCTGTTGGGCTATGCTCTTGGTCTCTGACCAACGCTGACAAGTTGCTGGAACAGATTACACCAAATTTTGAGTCAAACCTCGTTCTTAGGACATCTTGACCGGTCCTGACTCCACCTCTCCATGGGAACAGTCCATTTGCTGTCCCTCCAGGCTCCCCTCTGGGGTGCCTTCTGGAGAATTTCAAATCTCTATGCCCACTTTAAGGGCTACTCAGCTCATCCACCTCTGCAACCAAACTTGGACTGATCCAAAATGAGACCTTTTTAATTACTGCCAGAAACTGGGTAAATGGAAGGAGGTTCTATATGTTAAAGCTTTTCTCTTCTTTGCTCCAAAACTCTGTCTCTTCTTCGGTCTCCCAAAAGTTTCAAATGTACACCTAAAAGGAATTTTCTCCACAGTTATGTGGAGAGCAGGGACTGACTCTGACATGAACTCTGGTGCTCCATATTTGACCACCTCCCCTTGGTGGGGAGGCCTGATGGCACTCAAAGAAAGAATAAGCAGGCTACCAAGATGAGACTTGATAGCCTATGACCATATAGTGGGGGAGGAGGTCCCCCTCGGTCTTAGAGCTAGGGGAGGGGAATAGAGTGAAAGTGGGAGGGAGGGAGGGAAGAACGGAAAGATACAAGTGATGGGATAACAATTGAGTTGTAATCTGAATAAATTAATAAAATTAAAATAAAAAAAGAAATTTTCTCCCTAACCTACTTAACTTTGTCTCATATATATATTCCATTATCCTGTCAGATTCCCTACTTTCAAGATAGCACCAAAGCAGCTACCCAGGTACTCCAGTCCTACCTCACAGATTGTGCCACCTGGGCCTGCATTGCCCCTCCCAGCCACACATGTTCTCAGATCCTAGACACTAAATACAACAGCCAGGTCTTCCCAAACTTGGCCAACATTTCAGCCTTTTGGCCCCCTATCACTACCCCAATGTCAGCAGGAAGCAGTCAAAGACAATTGATTTCTTCATCCCTTGTCAAACAGCTCCAGGTTCTCCCAGCCCTTCCTGGTCCCTATCTGCTAAAGGGCATGGCTGGCATACCCTGCCCTCTACCCTGAACTTTCCAGGGGCTCTTCCTTCCCCATCACCATACAATTTGGGCCCTTTATTGCTTCTCTCTCTCTCTCTCTCTCTCTCTCTCTCTCTCTCTCTCTCTCTCTCTCTCTCTCTCTCTCTCTCTCTCTCCCCTTTGCATGGCAGCCAGAAGCTGTTCCCAATGAACCGAATCCCAAGCTTCGTGAGAAGCAGTCCAACTCCCTCATTTCCACCTCCTCTCCCCCTCCTAGTTCCTCATTTAAAAAAAAAATTATACAAAAAGGAAGGGATGTTAGCATAGGTAGCTCCACTAGCCTGCCTCTGGGTTCCTTAGCAACCTATGCCACCACCAGGTGTGTGCCACATGCAATTCAGCTGTGCAGCAGATATAAACTGGCCAACCTGCCACCTTATCTCACTCTCTCTTACTCTCTTTCTCCCCGCCCCCATTCCCCCACATTTTCTCTGTCTGTCTGTCTTTTCCTCTGTCTCCTGAGGCACCCCTTCCCCCTTCTTTCTCTCCCCATGCTTCTACAATAAATTTCTCCATATCAGATCTGTTGTGTCTCATTCTTTTTTTTTTTTTTTTTTTACAAATTCAACTCTACTTTAATTCACAGAACGTTAACATCAGAATTATCAGGCATATCACAAATATTCACAATACAAATACATTCTGTAACCTATAGTGTGACCTTATAGGAAATATGGACACAAGCAAGTTTTACATGTAGTTTATATGGTTCTGGGAAAGACTAAAGAGGGCCTCAAAAAAAAGGGGGGCCTCACATATTACAAATACTTCTACACGGAGTAGATGAACAATTGGGGCATAACTATAGCAAAGTCTTTCAAACAGATTTTTAAAAAGCACTTGGGGGAAAAAAAAGCATCCAGGAGGTTCTAGGTTAAAAAAAACCTCCAAAGGCAGACAAGTTTATCAAACTCCATACAAATAAAAGGCCTTAATGTTACACATCAAGTTAACCTTTGGCAGGTGGCTATGACAGGTCCTCTTCTTTCCTCCACGAGCTACTTGAGGATCACTGGTGTGAACTCAACAAAGAACCACACCAGAGATGCAGAGTCTTAAGAGCACTCTATTTATTTTTAATGATAACACTCAGTGGGACAAAATGGTGTCTCGGAGGTGAAGATATCCTTTTCTAGTTTTTAGTGTGTTGGGGGCAAGGCAGGGGCAGGGCAAGTCCTGGGACATAGGCACTGATCGTGAGGGCTATGCACCAAAGTGTAATCACAATATGGCAGGTTGGGGCATGGCATAATTTGGTCTAGTACCAGATCTCTCTATAGATAAAATAGAAATATGTTGACTGTGGCTTTGTTTGAAATTAAGAGCCTTTCAGAATGGAACATCTGACAATGTTTCTTCATAGCACTAAAATGCTATGAGAAGTTCTCCCTTGTAGGCACAGATGTGTGCACAGCATATACTGCCTTAAAACTACTATGCCAGGGATTTGCTTTTTGCCGTCTTCCTGAACAAAAGTAAGTCAGAAAAAACAAAAACAAACAAACAAACAAACAAACAAAAACATCAGTGAAACTATTGCTGAGAGAACAAAATAGTTTGGAAGCTAAACAGAAACACTTAAGCTATTAATATCTTAAAATCTTAAATTTTCAAAAATATCAATTTCAACTTTAAAACTGTAACTAACATAAAACTGAAAAGATGAGTGAATAGGAAAAATGGGACTCTCCTAATCAATCTGTATTTCTACTTAATAATGCAACTCATTATCCTTTCATATTGTAGTGAACAACACTAGTGAAAGTCATTCATCAAGCTTTCACTAAGTTTAAGGAATTCCAAAAAAATTTTATACAAATTGTTCATGACTATATATAACAGATATTGTAATCCTCATTTAACAGATAGGAAAACTACACTAAAAGTTCTGACAGCTAATGCAAAGCCAGGCATAAAAGAAAATAGGAAGATTTGTTTTGGTTTTGATCCCCATTTTTTTGAAACAATGTCTACTTGGGCCCAGGCTGACACACAGCCAGCTTTGTAGCCGATGGCTTGACCTCCTCATCTCCAACTCCATGAGTGCTGGGATTGCAAGGGTGTGCCCCCCCCCCATTCACCCAGCTAATTGAAGGATCCTGAGAGAAAATGCAAATCTGTTGACTTTAGCTAAATGATCTCTTATTGCCACTGAGTTCATTGCTTCTGGGCAAATGTTTGCTTAGAAGCAACTTTGAGAAAGAAACTTCAATCTGCAGTGTTAAAATTTAATACTATGCCTAGACTACCAGTCTATTCCAGCTTCTATTGGTGTCCTATTCATCTCGGTTGGACATATGCTCTTTTAATTTAATTAATTTTATTTGTGGTGCTGGGGATCAAGCCCAGAACTTCTCATGTGCTTTGTAAGCACTCTGTCACTGAGCTAGAGCCTCTTTCCAGTGCCCAACATAACAAGAGAAATCTAAATTCATGCCAAACTGGACTGGCATGGAGCTACTGGGATGGAGCATGCTCAAACGCTGGAAATCTCAGACCTGAGGATTAAAATCTCATCCTGAGAATGGAAGATGTGGGACAAAGCTCTCTCCTGTATCTATCTATGCCTGCCCCGAGAGCAGGTGACACAATCCCCAGAACATTACAGGCGGTCCAGGAGGTCAGTCACGTGAGCTTCTAACCTAATTACCTTTCTCCATGTAAATACAATATTGCCAGCATCCTAGTCCCAGCTCTTCCCCACTACCCAAGCTTTATAAGTCCTGTTTCACACGAATAAAGCACTTGGCGCACCATCTATTTCACCAACGATCATCTGAGACTGACTGTATAGTCTGAGCTGTTACACTTGGGAAAGAATGTTCTCCCTTCTTCCCAAGAACTCATCGCCGGACCCCGGAACTTGACTGCTGGCTAGGGCTGTTGCTACAGGACCATGTGGCCACCCTTAAAGCTTGCCTGGTCACCACAGGCATCTGCTTGCTGTTCAGCTAGGATCTCTGATGCCTGTTTTTTCGTGCCACAGTAACCATCTGTGGTAGCCAGCTGTCAGCAGTCCCCAAAACAGCCATGCTGTTCACCCCCAGCGAAGTCAGGCTTCTGTTGCCGCTTGGCTTGGCCCTGGAGCCCACATTCCAGCTGTAACCTGGTCAGGCACCGGTAAACTGTGTTCGCCCACACGGTTTGCAGCTAAAGCGGCTGTTTAGCCAAAGAGCCAAAACTCTCCTATTCCTGATGCAGCCATTCTTTTCACCCGAATAAGGTCAGGCTTCCGCTGCCGTCTTCTCCGCCCCCCCCCCCCCCCCCGCCCCACATCTCCAGCTGAATTGGAAATCCTGCGGCAGGAACCTCCTTCCAATGTTCCTGAGGGAACTGGAACTCCGGGCCGGAACTTCATCCCTTTCTTCCCGGACACCAGCGATGCTTGGATCTTCCGGCAGAGAAGAGCACACTTCTGGCTTGGTGCCTGGCAGCCTCCAGGAAACACCGAACCACACCAAACCATTAATTCCACAATAAATTCCCAGATCCCTAATCATTACATTGATATCAAGTACTTATTTACCACATTATGTTTTCAATTGGCTTGTTTTAAAAAAAGACAGGGTCTAACACAGCCCAGTCTGGCCTCCAACTCTCTTATGTAGCTGACAATGAACTTGAACTCCTAGCCCCTCGTCCTTCTGCCTCCACTTCTCAAATGCTAGGATTAAAGTGTGTTCCAACGTGTGTAATTTATGTGGTGTTAGTCACCAAAGCCAGCACTTTCATGCACGCTGTGATGGCCCTCTTATGTTTGAGCTACATTTCCGGTTTCTAGGTGCAGTTCTGAGTACTAAAGATACATACAGCAAGGCCCAAATTCTTTTGGAGTTCATAGTTTAGTAATTAAAAACAGGTATAGCAGATAAATCAATGATTAGATAAGAGTGATAAGCAGGTTAAATAAAATCTTGCCATGCATATTCTTGGGGTGGATACTGAGAATTGTTACCTGGAACCCAACCTCTCTCTCTCTCTCCCTCTCTCTCTCTCTCTCTCTCTCTCTCTCTCTCATTTTTTATTTTTCTTTTTTCTTTTTTTTTTTTTTTTTTTTTTTTTTTGAGACAAGATTTCTCTGTCTCGCTCTGGCTGTCCTGGACTCCCTTTGTAGACCAGGCTGGCCTTGCACTCATAGCGATCCACCTGCCTCTGCCTCCCGAGTCTTGGGATTAAAGGAGTGCGCCACCATGCCCAGTCTCCATTACCTCCTTTTTTAAAAAAATTTTTTGTTTATTTACTTTACACCATAATCAGTTTCCCTCCCCTCCTCTCCTCCATCCCCTCCCCCGTCTTCCCCTCCCTCTGAGAAGGGAGGTTTCCCATGGATATCAACCCGCCTTGGCCTATCAAGTTGGAGTAGGACTAGGTGCATCTTCTCCTATGGAGGTTAGACAAGGCAGCCCAGGTGGGGGCAAGGGATCCAAAGGCAGGGCCACAGAGTCAGAGACAGGCCCTGCCTCTGTTGTTAGGGGTCCCAGGCGAAGACCAAGCTTCACTTCTGTTACATATGTTACCTTGTTTTTAAAACAGTAAAACAGTAAACTACACTTTTGTTTGTGTGTGGCCATATGACTAACCTTTGCCCCATGGATATAAACAGGGGATGTAAACAATATTCAGACACCTTCTGAAGGAGAGGGGATGTTCTTTTCTTTCTTTCTTTCTTTCTTTCTTTCTTTTTTTTTTTTTTTTTTTTTTTTTTCTGTTGTCTAAAATAGAAGCCGACGAGCTGGAATAGGCAGCCAGGCAGGCCTCAGAGGTCTGCATTTTAGGGGTAATGGAGCAAGATGAAGGAAGACAAGTTCAGTAGGTGTCAGAACTACTCTACATCCCTGACTCTGGATTAAGTTTTCCTGGGAGACAAAGAAAAGTCCACCTCATTGTTGGTTGGTTGCTTCAATGGGGCTTGAGTCTATCACTCACTCCCATATGATGTCACCCTTGACTAATTTCAAGACACCAAGAAAACTGAGTAAGGGATCAGAGGAGGGCAGCACAACGTAGGCAGGATGCTTGGAGCAAGGCATCATGGGGACTCAGTACTGGAGCCCTGAACATGTAAGGAAGTGAGCTGGATGAGTGAGGAAGTATGTTCCAGGAACTAGGAACTAATAAAAGGAAACCACCACACAGGATAAGGGAACATGATTGTGTGTTCCAAGTCCAGCAAGGAAACCAAGGTGGTTGACTCCGAGAACTTCCCCTGTTATAATTCCTTGAGACAGAAATTCTTCCCTCCAGGCTTTGAAGAGTCTGGACAACTTTGTAGGGATAATTTCCATGGATGTCTTCCAAAGTGTGACCCAGTGTGACCTTCAGCTCCATGGCTCAGCCCATAATGGCCACTGTTATACTCTCTTCACATTACCGTTCAAATATTACCTGTTGTTAAAAGCTACAGTTCCCACCTTTGGTTATGGGCTGGCTCTGTCGACAAACATCACAGTTCTTGTTCTTGACGAGGCTCCATAGAGAGTGACCATAATGTTCATTTTTAAAAAGGGTTTAGTTCATTCTTCTCTGTCTCCTTCTCCTCCTCCTCCCTCTCTCTTCCCTCCTTCTCTGCCCACTGTGTGTATGTGCACATGTGCATGAGTGCATATTCATGCACATGTGTGCATGTTCGTGCAGGTACCTAGAAAAGCCAGAAAACAGAGTCTGATCGTCTGAAGCTGGAGTTACAGGCAGTTGTGAGCAACCACATAGGTGATTGGGACCTGAACCCAAGTTCTCTGCAAGACAACAAGTGTTCTTAACCACTGAGCCATCTCTCCAGGGCCTCTACCATTCATTTTTATTATGAATACTCCATCATTTTCCTCTGATTAATACATGTCTCTTGTGACCTCACTTAAGGTATAGAATAAGAACTATATCTTTGAAAAGTTTCAAAGCCCACTTTGGCTATAGTATTTTCCAACAGACAGTGTTCAATAAAAACGTTCTTCATGCCCAATGAGTGAGTATTTCATTCAACTGTCTCAGAGGCCAGAAACACAATAGAGAGAATCTAATCTCTCCCTGTCCCTCCCTTTTGCCAGGAAGATATGAGTAGCTAAAGTATTTGGTGCTATATATAGTAAGTTGATGTCAGCTGGACGCCAGTGTCTTCAGAAAGGCTCAGTCCCCTGTTTGAGTCAGAGCTAGGGACCATGCCATTCCAGGTTCAAGGATAAAACCCATCAGGCCCAAGTGCCATCATATTCCACCTTCCGCGTTGCCACCACAATTGGGATTCACCCCTGCTGGAAAAAAAGTGCAGCCTAACAGCAAGGTGAGTGGATTGTTTCCTAAAAATGTTTTATTAGCCAGTTGTCCCCAGAGGGTCAGGGTTGTGTGACTCATAAATACCTGTAAAGGGTAGCTCTGGATGCAGACTTAAACTGTTACCGCCAAAGAGTCTGACCAAATCTGTTCCTCACTCTTAAGAGTTTGCTGGAAGTGATGTTCTCTGATGCTGGTGGGAGTACAGCCAGGAGAGAGGCAGGTGAAAAATAAACTGGGGAAGAGAGAGGAAGGAGGCTGGCTCTTTCATTGCTCCCCAGTGCATAGTGGTCAATGGACTGAAAGGTTGGGTCTGAGATTACACCTTCCTCTCTTCCCTGGGGCATGAGCTGCTGGTGGAAAAATGTGTTCTGTAGCCATACAAGCAGTATATGTTGGCCTTTCAGTAAAAAAAAAAAAAAAAAAAAAAAAAAAAAAAAAAAAAAAAAAAAAAATCAGTAACAAATTATTAATATTATTAATAAAGAACAAGATGCTCTCTTTCAAGAAAGATGGTCCTGATGACTTCTTCACACTACCTCAGTATTGTCCCTTTATTTTCAACAGGGAACAATAACAACAAAAAGTCATGCTATCACATAGTGCCATGGTGAAGCAAAGGAAACAGCAAGCATCAGCCATCGCAAAGGAAATCCATGGAAACGGTATCACTAAAACTCGTCATTGTCATAATGTGGCATGGCATGACTACAGGTCCCTTCTGACGTGCGTATTGTATAGTTCGCTCCCTCAGATACTTCCTGTCCACTGTAACAAACGAGAGGCTCTTGGTGGGGTACTGTAGGAAAGCTTACGGGAATGACTCCTTTTGTAGTCATCCTTACTCGCTTGAGAGCTATTTTCAGAGGAACAACTGCTGTGCACGGAATGAAGCAAGCTGACAGCTGATGTGCATTCTCTGCACTTTGCCTCCCATGATCAGTGAACGCGATGCTTCATATTTTTGTTTTCAGAGAGCTTTCATTCAGCCCTGTCGCTTTTGTTCTATCTTGATTTCTTTCGCTTTGTATCGCTTAAAGCCTTCAAAATACGTTCTATCGGTCTTTAACATTTTTCAAAACAAATGATCGATTACATAGGAATCCGTATCCTTTGTTTAACCCTGACGCCAGTATTCACACTTAATAGTTGATCTACTAACATATATTGCATACAAAATCTACTTTTACTTACACTTTCTGAAAAATAAGATTCTTTTAATGTCAAAACAACTTAATTTTTAATATGTGACAGATGAAAGATATTATTCCAATAATAAATAATAATTGTATTATTTTTAAATCCTAGTAAATAACTCTGAAAGGCTTTATGTCTTACTTGTTAAAAAGGAAATTAATTTTGTTCATAAATAAGGATTAGCATATTATTAAAATTTGAGTTTACTATCCAGATCCTTTTTACGGCTGATCTGAGCCATTCCAGACATATTTGTGGAGTTTGCAGGGTGTCCCCTCACGTTTGCTCTCCTGACAGCAAATGGAGCCTTGCGCCGTGGAAATATTCACATCTAAAGGCATGAAACCTTGTGAGGCATCTGGAAACCAGGATGAGTTTAGTATTTCATGTCATCTTTTCCATAGAGCAAGCCGAACTACCAATCAAAGTGCCTTACATACCAGCCGCATACCACAGCCATGTTGAAAGGGTACAACTCGGCTTTAATCTCTTTGCTATCAAATCATTGTGCTGCCTTCTGCTGGCTTTTCGAGCTTTACATTCATGCCAAATTTATTTAGAATAAAATGAGAATAATGCTGGCCTAGCTACCAGACTGTCTCAAGCCAAAGTTTTGAACCCCATGCTTCCGTTTTTTAAATTTTGCATGCATCCTTGTGTATTTTGGGTAAATTACTTAAAATTGCTTGTGTGGCTTTCCCCGTTGGTGTGGCAGAAAATCAGGTAGTAACTTAAATTTGAGAATAAATGATTTGCTGTAAAAAGGCTTTGGCCGAGTCACTTCCCAATTACATCACCATCATATTTGTCTTAGGCCATACCACTCAGGACACAAATGATGCCATATAATCATAACCGTAAGTAACTAAATCCATTTAATGCAGTGTCACTCTAAATTAAGGGTTAGAGTCTACTCTATATTTTCCTTGCCTATATCTATGAGAGTAGAATCACTTTACTTTTTATAAACATAACCATTGAAAGCTTTATTTTTAGAAAATATAAAGAAAATACAATGACATATCAATGGGGAACAGTACAACCTCCCCACCAGGAAGTCTTGGCCCTGTGAAGGCCTTCCCTCTAACACTGGGTAAGGCCCAGCCCAGGTAGGAGGAGCCCCAGACTGTGGCTTTGTGATGCTGGATAATCAGACTCCTCTGAGATAAAACAGCTATAGTGTGCTACGAAGCAGGACAAATGTTTTATTTCTCTCTCTTATTTCTGCTGGAGGCTTGCATGGGACTTAACTATTGTGAACTGTATGAGGACTAGAAGAAGGAATGCGGAAGTGCTTTTATTATGTCACTGTTGTAACAAAAACCTCTGTGCTTCATACAACTGCATGTCAGCCTCGGTTGCAACCATCAAAAAAAAAAAAAAAAAAAAAGGTGCTATGATGCAAGGCTGCACACATAGTTTTGCCTTGTCTATACACGCATTAGTTGTGAGGACAAGAAAAGACAGGGCAGAGCAGGCCTTTTCCCCCCCCAAACACCCTGGGCGAGGTACCTGGAATCGGTACAGGTTTCCAGGCTGAATTGTGCTCCTTGCTCACTCAGAAACTCATTTCAAATGTGAAGACTAAACAAAGATGGGTGGGAGTGGAAGACAAGGAGGGTTAAGTGACAGTGGAAGAGATCGAGCCACCAGAATGGATGAAGAAGGACAAGCACTCTAGAGTGGGCTTGGGAACGGAATTGGGAGCTAAAACAGCCACAAGGTGAACTGGGAATGATGGGCCTGACCTGTAAACACAGGTGTTCCTAAACTCAGAATAAGAGCTGCATAGTAGGAAAGGGGGCCAAGGGGCCACAGCGTCTGCCACCTGCAGCTTCTCCTCCTGCACTGCAGCAAGGGCTTCTTGCCCTAGGCTTTTTGGATTCTCACTTTTCTCTTTACAACTGGGTGAACAGCTTTCAGTGGGCACACTGAGAAGAACCAGGCAGATTGATTTTGTAATTTCAGAGAGAGAGAGAGTTTAGCTTTGTGGTCTGAAGCCAGAAGGCCTTGTTTCTGAATGGAGAATTGTAGGATTTGGCTTCGCTGGTGCATCGAATTCTGAAATTCCTGGAGTCCATCTGTTGAGCTGACTGAAGGCAGGAATGGCTGCGTCTGCTTCTCCAACGATAACATAAGAAACGATCACATTGACAGAAATCGCAAGGACCCTTTGAAGAATTATGGAGCACAGGGTTAGAATTTCAGATGAGGGGTTATGTAAATAGCAATTTCTACCTTTCCTGTCAACCACAATTTCAATATCAAAATGATAACACCAGTCTGCAGGCTGACGTTTTGTTCTATTGACAGTGTCCTTTGCCTTACAGAAGCTTTTCAGTTTCATGAGGTCCCATTTATTAACTGTTGACCTTAGGCCCTGAACTGTTGGTGTTCTGCTCAGGAAGTTGCCTCCTGTGCCAATGAGTCCAAGGCTCTTCCCCACTCTCTATTCTAATATATTTAGTGTTTCTGGGTTTATGTTAAGGTCTTTGATCCACTTGAACTTCAGTTTTGTGCAGGGTGATAAATATGGATCTATTTGCATTTTTCTACATGTAGAACTCCAAGCAGCTCCATTTGTTGAAGATGCTTTCTTTTTCCCATTGTATGGTTTTGGCTCCTTTGTCAAAAATCAAGTGTCCGTAAGTGTGTGGGTTTATTTCTGGGTCTTTGATTTGATTCTATTGATCAGCCAGCCTATTTCTATGCCAGTTTCATTCAGTTTTTATTACTATTTCTCTGTAGTACAGTTGAGGTCAGGGATGAAGAGACCTCCAGAAAAGAGGGTGTGCTCTGTCCTGATGAGAGGGTGTGCTGGGGTGGGCTGGGGGAGGGGCTCCCCCTTCCTGTGAAGTAGGGAAGGAGGAAGGGGAAGAGAGTTGGAGGGGAATGGGGGAGAGGAAGGAAGAGCTACAATTGGGATGTAAAGTGAATAAATTAATTAATTTTAAAAAAATACTGTGATAGAGGCTGGTAAGATGGTTCAGCAGGTAAAGGTGCTACCAAGCCTAACTACTTGAGAAAAAGAGAGATCATAATACCAGAAAGGCCTAATATATGTTAAAAATTGGGGTCAAGGAGAACAATTCAGTGTGTGTGTGTGTGTGTGTGTGTGTGTGTGTCTGTCTGTGTCTGTGTGTATGTGTATCTGTGTGTGTCTGTGTGTGGGTGTTTTAACTTTTTTCACATTAGCACTATCATAATCTCAATAAAAATTATAGTGTATTTTATTTTGAAAAATACTCTGAAGTCACCCACTGAGGATTCAGAGTTTCTAAGCACCTAACTTTACTAAGGTCTTTCAGAGGACTACACTGACTACTGTTTCACACCATCACCACCCTGGGTTTCTACAGTGCCTTTTCACTATAATGAGCTCTTTTGCATGCTACAAGCAGCACTGGATGCACTCACTGATAATATGATTTCCTAAATACTTACATATCTTCAAGCTAATCACACATTAACACAAAGCTTTGTAAGTAGCATTAAATTTTAAATAGAAAGCCACTTGGTAATGGTGTATACCTTTTATCCCAGCACTGGGGTGGCAGAGATAGGTGAATCTCTGTGAGTTCCAGGCCATCCTGGTCTACCTAGTAAGTTCTAGGCTAGCCAAATCAATACTGTGGGACCCTGTCTCAAAAGCAAACAAGCAGAAATCATAAACAACAACAAAATGCTCTCAAATTGATACAAGGATCTATGAAATAGGAAACCAAAGGATCTCATATAGATTTCAAACTCATCGTCATTTAGAAAATACTATCAGTAAGGTTTTATTAATTAAAGAATTTTCAAGCATTATTCAAGATCACAGGCTGGCCGCCAGCGGTTTACGTTATATGTGATATATAACTTACAGTGTAGAAAACAGATTTTATGAACTACTACTTGTAGATGGAGTCTTTTACAAGTGCAGAAAAGCATCTCTTTGTATCAGTAAGGCCACCCTAAGGAAATAAGCTTCAGCAAGCTCCCCTCCCATGGTTTAGCTATTCATCCATTAAGACTGCACTTGCCTGACAATCACGAGAAGGCAGTTTTTAAAGATCTTTGGTTGTACTACAATGGCTCGTATGTGGATTCGATTCCCAGATCGGACTGCAGTTCTCTACCACTATAAATGACAGCAGTAGGAAACTATGCCTAGCAATTTTATTTTCAATGGGTGAGCTAATGACTCAAAGACATACCTTCTAAGTCATGGGGGGGGGGGGGAGGCAGCGGTGAGAGTGTGTATCATTTATCGAGCACTGAGATTTTAAAAAATATCATTAAGACCCCATGCTGCAGTTCCACTAAAGGACAGGAGACACCTGGACTTGGAGTCTGTGTGCATAGCGGTAGACAGATTGGTGGATGTAACGCTGTGGTTGGTGATTTGCCATGTTTTGTGTTATAAATGCTCTCAACATGGCCAACTTGGAGCTTTCATCATAGTGGCTCTAAAGGAAGTGTGGGATGACACGAGCAGTAGCACCATGCCACCTATGTATGTCTATAGCAATACTATAGTATTTTCAGATTTTTCTCATGTAGCTGTAATAGATATGAATAACCTCAAGGCCATATAGATAATAGCAAAAGCACCCAACAGCTTATATCGTGATACCTTTTGAATAGTTATTGTAATTTTTACAGCGATTTGTCCAAACATTACATTTATGGAACTTTTCTGGCTTTTACCCGTGGTCTCACTGTTGTAGCTGAGGCCAGCCCTCTTCTTGTGATCCTTCTGCACCAGTCTGATGATTGCAGAACAGCAGGGATATGTCACTACACACAGCCAGGAGTTCTTTGTATTTATTGCTGGGAATGGAACAAGGTCTCACATAGGCTAGGCAAATGCTGCCACTGAGCTACATCCATAACCTTATATCTTTTGTGTGTGTGTGTGTGTGCATGTATGTGCATGTCATCTGTGTGTGTATGTGCATGTGTTCTTCATCTGTGTGTGCCTCCGTGCATATGAGCGCGTGTAAGTTTTTAGACAGTTCAAAATTAGTCTTGAACTTAAGTGGACTTTGAACCCCTGATCCTTTGCCTCTCCTCCCAAAGAGCTGGGACCACAGACATGTACTTCTGCACCTGTCTGATCATTTAATTTTAATAATGGTGTGTTCACTGTGTAACTCCTAGCTTGTAGAATTTCTGAAAATCTATTAGTTTTGTCTGCAAACCAGGATGAGTCACAGTGCATCACTTGGTTTTTGTGCAATGCTTCTGATCCGTTTAATCCAGATGAAGGCCACTGTAAAGCAGAAAGGCAAAAGCTTAACATTGGGGAGATACAGATGGGAATGTAATGAATAAGGTGAGAGTCGGTGAAGCACTTTCTTCTCTGTTTCTTCTTTCTGTGTTCCTGTGGCATAAATTCACAAGCAACACTGGACTGTATCCATTGATAATTTCTTTGTGTACCCTGCCATTGAGGGCTGGTAAATTCTGGTAGCTGTGAGTGCACATTTATTCCTTGTGACAGTTTGTGGCAAGTTGCTAAAAAGGAGTTTGTTTGTTTGCTTGCTTGTTTTTGTTTTTGTTTTTCTCAATGACTCCCCTATGCCTTATTTATCAAGGATCTCACTGTGGGTCTTCTAGGTCAGCTTCCCTCACCCTTGGTTGTGATTCCATGGTTAGCACAAATTTTGTTCTTATATTAACAAGCATGTGTGGAGAAAATAGCTATATGAGTTAGCACATGCTTGGTTGAATATAACAGAAAGTAGCTAGGTAAACAATAAAGGAAATTTGGTGGTTTATGTATCTGAAAAATTCAGAGGTGACCTGTGAGGCCTCATCTGGAGGATTCAACATAAACCCAGGACATAATCTCTGCATTGACTCCCCTGGCTCTGTCCTGTTCCACTTGTCACTCTACCAAGGCCTGTTGTGTTCCAGTGCACACTCTGCAAAGCTGAATTATTGTAGTTGATTTGTCACATTATCTATGGCTTCTTTCTGTCTCAGGCAGTAGAACCAAACATCTGTTTGCCTAACAGCCTAGTTTTTCTCTTTGTGTACTTAATAAGACCTTTCAGCAGCCAAGAGATTCTGTGCATTGTATGGAAATCTATTCCTGATTCTAAGAAGCACTCCAAGGTGATGGTACAAAACACCTACAAACTCAGAGCTGAAGAAGACTGGCACAGGAGTGTTGTGAGTTAGAGGCTAGCCTGGGCTACAAACAGGTCTGAAAGTAAAATCAAAACAGAAGGAAAAAGTAGAAGCAGTACACCTCTGTTGACTTTTAAGAAAGCAATGTACTATTAGAAATGTAAAATAGAGATCTTTTGTCTTGACTCTTTTGTTGTTTGTTTTGAAACAGATGATAGTTATATAACACAGGTTGGCATCCGACTCACTACACGACTCAAGCTGGCCTTGAACTCACAACTGTTCTGCATTCACTTCTAGCTTCCAAGATTACAAGCATGACCCACACTCTCTGCTAAAAATAACACTCGTTACATTTTTTCCTGTAATTACAATATAAGGAATATAGGAAATTAAAACCAAAAAAACTCCAAAAAAAAAAAAAAAAAAAAAAACAGACCAGGCCCAGAAAGCCGAAGGTGCTGGAGATGCCAAGTGACGTGTGTGCATTTTTGATAACTGTGTACTTCTGGTGACTGTACAGTTTGAAATACTATTTTTTATCAAGTTTTATAAAAGCAGAATTTTGTTTTACTTTTTTTTTTTAAGCTATGATGTTAGCACACAGAACACTTCATTGTTTGGGGCGGGGGGAAGGAACGTGTGTCACTAACATAATGTCTCCCAAGCTTGATTGATGATGGAAAACTTCTTCCCCTGATAATTCTCAAAGGCTCCTGTTGGCTCCCAAGAGGCATCCTGGTGTTGACATATGTGGCCACCATGGCACAAAATGCCTCGTGATGTGGGAAAACGAAATTCACTTTTGTATCCTTCTATCTCGTACCATCAACATTGACTTAACTCCCTTAAAACCAGAGACCTGTTGGAACCTGACCCCCAAAATTGTTTTTCCAGTCTATTGGGCAATCTGGACTTTGCAGTGATGTCATTGAGTGTCCTCAGAAGAGCGGTGGTTCCTTTTATAAAAGACTGTGGATCTTCAGATTGATAATTCTGCTATTTCCATTTCATTTCTTGAAAGTCAAAGTCGGCTTGTGAAAAGTCGTTAAACAACATCCTTAATGTGAAATGTCAACCGTCACTCTAAGCTACTTCCCCCTTTTCAAAGCATTGAATGGAGATTTCATTGGGTTTTATAGTGGCTTTTTGATTTTGGTAGTCTATACAAGAAGGGAGTTTGGAAGTTCTTGTATACTGTTAATGATTGTCTGCCCACGTCCTGCCTGAAATACCATGATTGTTTATGAAAAGTATCTTTAATAAAGCTGGATACAGTTAGAAAAAAACACTCAAAAAAATAAAATAACTATGATTCAATGCTTTCAGGATACAATGGAAGCATTAGTGATTACACATTGATTTTAGTTTAGGGATTCACAGACATGCCATTTGAGCTGCTTGGAAAAGATACCCACTCCTGCCCCCTTTATGCAGGTTGCTTGGTGCTAGCTACAGGAAGAATGCTGTTTATCTGAGACTAGCTAGTGGGGTTAGAGAGAACATGCGCTTCAGTAATAGGCAAAACTCAGGCTGATAAATAGAAATATGGGGAGAAAAGTGACGTGTACTGATGTAATTATGAAGCAATCCTGTTTGAAAAGTCAATAATTGGAAAGCTTAAATTATACTGAGTATGACAACTAACTTTTACTAATTATTTCTATGTGCCTGGTAGCATGCTGAATGGTTTATGTGAAATATTTCATTTAATTACACATAACTTATTTTTGTTTAGTAACAATTCTTTGATATAGTTATTATTCTCATTATTATTAGCTGAACATTAGAGACGAGGACATGTGGTTTTAGACAAAATAAGCGACATATGTGATCATGCCATGCCAAGATGGCTAGTCCAGGACGTCCCCCAGCACCAGCTGATTGAGGCATATGTTCATCACTTATTATACTGTAGGGCAGAAGACAAATGATAGAACTTAGCCAAGTGTGTTAAAATGCTTCCTTTTGGATTTTCATTAACGTAAATATTGTCTTGCAGATGTTGATGGCATAGACCTGGGCAAAAAAGTTAGCGTCCCCAGGGACATCATGATAGAAGAATTGTCCCATTTCAGTAACCGTGGTGCCCGGCTGTTTAAGATGCGTCAAAGGAGATCTGACAAATATACCTTTGAAAATTTCCAGTATGAATCTAAAGCACAGATAAATGTAAGTACAGCCGCACCGTGAGTGTATAGATGGGTTAACAGCATGCCTAAGTGGACATGTGGTACCAGGCTCCCAAACAAGTTGCTCTACATGTTTTTCTTTCAGGTTGATTCTATTTGACCCTTTTATTCAGGATGATGAACAGGTTGGGTGTCTAAATAGAGGAAGCATTACGTATGATATGAGGATGCTGTTTTTGTTCAATAGGGCATTGTGAACTGTAGATTTGGCACTTAAATGGCCTGCTTGGCTAAGAGGACGAAGCGTGACTGGAGAGAAGTGGTACCAGATGTTTCCAAGCCCTGTCACCTACAGTTACGTGTCTGTGGTCGAAACACTCCCAGAGCACACAGAGGTCCAGGAAGCAAGCATAGACGTTGTGTTTGCTGGGTACATCCTGGCCCTGCAAACGCTGAGAATGGCAAGCACCATCAGTCTTGTCTCAAAGTATTTCTCCTACATGGTAATGACAAAAACAGCACGCATCTAGCTCATTGGCCAATAAGCAACAAAAATCTTAACATATTCAATTATGTTTGACAGCTGGGTGTGGTAGTGCACACCTGTAATCCCAGCACTCTGAAGGCAGAGTTAGAAGGATCACTCACAGGTTTGAGGCCAACTGGGCAATGCAGTAAGTTTCAAGCTGCCCAAGATCACATAGTGAGATCTTGTCTCAAACTAACAAAAAATTAGATTTTACATATGTTAGCATCGTATTTGTTTAAATGGTCGTTGAGAGAAATTGTAGAGAAGGAAGTTAGTTCATTAAAGACACATAACCAGTTAAGGTACATCAGTTTATTTATTTTTATTACTTATTTCCTTATTATGCTTCCTAGCAGTTAAATAAAAGAAAAATTAAATGAGTCTTATGATGTAGCCCTGGCTGGTTTGAAACTCTCTGTGTAGACCAAGCTGATCTTGAACTCTAAGAGATCTGCTTACCTCTTCTACCCAAGGACTTGCATTAAAGGCCTGTATCACCATGTCAAGCTTAAATTAAGAGTTTGAGATGTGGGGATTTAATTCACTGGTTGAATCCTTGCCGGACATGTTCAAAGTCCTGAGTTCAATTCGGAGACTACAACCAATCAATCAATAACCATGGCTTATCCTGGTTTTAATTGGGAACTTAGTTAGGCACACTCAACTACAGTATTTTCATTTGTAAAGGATAGTTTTTTTTTTTACTTGCAAGCATGGGTAAATAGATGTTATTTTAGCCTATTATTATATATAATACCCTCTTCTCAGAAAATATCTGTGGCTAGCACAGTATGAGCTAAAACTAATGCGCACTTATCTGCTGGCCTGTTACGTAATTATACATTCATCAAGGAATAATGACAAAGAAGACCTTGTAGGAAGTAAAATGAAATAGGTGGATTAAGGAAAAGCCTTGCAAAATCCTCTGCATGTTCAGACATCTCAGGAAATGAACAATGCCTGTTTGCACGACTCCCATTCACACTACAGAAGCTAACAGTGTAACTACAGCTCTGACACACTACAGAAGCTAACAGTGTAACTACAGCTCTGAAGAAGGGCATATGGATCTCAACCTTCCTAATGCCACAACCCTTTAATATAGTTGCTCATGCTGTCATGACCCGCCCCAACCATAACATTATTTTTTGTTGTTACTTTATAACTGTAATTTTTCTACTGCTATGAATCATCATGTAAATATCTGATATACAGTATGGTCTTAGGTGACCTTGTAGAAAGGTGAATCGACCCCTAAGCGGTCACAACCCACAGATGGAGAACCGCTAGTATATGGGACTAAAACTGTCCTCCAAAACACCACATTCTCTCATAATCTTACACATCTGTTTTCAGTTATAAGTATAGGAAGATATGACTTGAGAATTTTATACTATTCCAAGAAACCTGAGCATTAAATGATTAATAGAATCCCAGACGGCCATATCAAAAGAACGTAATGATGATAAATAATTCAGAGTAGTGTATAGCAATAAAGGTTGTGAAGGCAGTAATTACTTGTCTTTTAATGTTGCGTGCTTTTATCATCTCTAGACAAAAACCAAAAAACAAAAACCAAAATGCATTTATTTGCCTCTGAATTTCCAACATAGTGTTTGAAATATAATAGGCAACCACTAAATGTTTGCCAAAGCTATAAATTAACTAACAGGAATAGGCATTCTTAAAAACAAAACAAAACAAACAAACAAACAAAAAAACCCTGTCCTATTCATAATGTTCCAAATTGCGGTTACTATGTCATCATTCCTTTACCAAAGTGAGTATGACTCTATATGCTGTCTTCTTCATATCCTTCAGGGGTATTTTTATGTCACAAACAGGTTGCACAGTCAGATGACACCTTAGAGAGGACCTGAGTCTGCATATTTTACAGATAAGAAGAAAATTAGGAAAGGAAAAGAAACTTGTAAATTAACTACTCATGTTGCTAAGAGGAAGTCAAGATCAAACCCTCAGCACCTGGTTCCTGGGTCAGAGCGTCCTTTAGCGCTCCAGGAGCCTAGCCTAATTATTGATCTGATTTTCCAGGGAAAGCTTTTCCTTTTCCACATCCATTGAGCTATAGACACTTAATCAGCTATCTGTGTAGTTCCTGTTTTTATTATCACATGCAGATGATAACAACAGTCCAATCCCCAGTAAGCAATGCCATTATCTCAACTATTAAGTATCATTATTTATTTTGCTTGGTTGGGGTCTGTTTGGTTTTGGGTGTGTGTGTATCCCACACTGTCCCTCCCCGGGCTATACAGTCAATGCTGGCTTGAACTCCTGATTCTCTTGCCTCTGTTGCTGAGTATTGAGATTACAGGCACACACCACTGGAATAAAAGAATAACTGTAGCTTTGAGGTTAATCTGCTTCTAAAGGGCACCGGCAAATTCAAGTCACATGTGCTTTGTGTGAAATAACAATAAGGACAAATGGGCGAGTTCTTCCAAAGAATGATTGCTTGTTATAGGAACCGGTTTTGAAGTCCTGGTTGATGAAATCATTTTTCTTAAGTAAAAAGCAAAACAGAAAGAAATAAAGGAAGGAAGGAAGGAAGGAAGGGAAAAAGAAGGAGTTGGTGAAGTAAACATTCATGACAAATTAAATCTATAAGTCATTGTAAGTGCATACTGAGCTGTTTGCATTTCTAAAATCTTCAGGGGAAAGTGTTCTGTTAAAGGCAGTTCTCCCAGTCAAGAGTACACCAATTGATTACCTAATACCAAATGGTCAGTCCTGAAAACATAATACAGTAACATTATACAGACTGAGAAGGTTGGGTTTATGTATTGAAGACTACATATACATATATGTGTATGTATATATGATGTATGTAACTATAATTAATGAAAACAGAAGCCATGAGTTTGAAAGAGCAAAATGGGGTACATGAGAGGCTTTGGAGGGAGGAAAGGGAAGGAGGAAATTATGCAATTATATTGTAATCTCAAAAATAAAAGAAACAATTTAAAAACTAAAAGAGAAAAAGAAAGTACATATTTGCAAATGTACCACGACTTTTTTTCCCCTCACAAAACAGTTCAGTTTGTCATGATTTTATTTTGTTTTGGGTTTTGTTGGTGGTGGTGGTGGTGGTGGTTGTGGTGGTTTTTTGTTTTGTTTTGTTTTTGTTTGTTTGTTTGTTTGTTTGGGGGTTTTGTTGTTGTTTTGAGACAGGGTTTCTCTGTGTAGCCTTAGCTGTAGGCTGGAGACCAGGCTGGCCTCGAACTCACAGTGATTTGCCTGTCTCTGCCTCCCAAGTGCAGGGATTAAAGGCGTGCGCCACTACACCTGGCTTGTCATGATTTTAGAATGCCACATTTTATTACTCTCCAAAACACATTCACTATTATATCAAAATTAAAACTCTTGATTTAAAAAAAAAAAGCAATTCTTAAGTAAGACTAAACAATCTGTATTGGGAATCTTAATACACAGTTATTATTTTTTTAAAAAAGCAATTTCTTCATATTTGTTATAACATTTACAACAAACCTTATTTTTTGTCATTTTGGTAGAAATCATGTAATGTGTATTGCATATGTGTTTTTAACTTACAAGCTTTTTTATGGATCTGTTTGCATTTATTTCTTTATTCATTTTACATTCTGGTGGTAGCCTCATCCCTCCTCACCTCCAATCCTACCCTCCCTTCCCCTCCTCCATCCCTCCTATTCCTCAGAAAAGAGGAGCACCCCTACGCACTTACCCCAGCTCATCAAGTTGCATAAAGACTGAGCACATCCTCTTGCCCTGTGGACGGCCAAGGCAGTCCCACCAGGGAGAAGTAATCGAAAAGCTAGCAAGACAGTTCATCCCAAAGACAGCCCCTGCTCCCCTTACTAGAGAACCCACACGAAGCCTGAGCTGCCCATCAGCTACATCTTTGTAGGGGGCCTATATCCAATCCATGCAAGGTCCTGGGTGGTGTCTCAGTCTCAGCAGGCACCTCTGAGCCTCAGTCAGTTGACTCTATTGGTCTTCTTGTGAAGCTCCTGTCACCTCCACGTCCTTTTCCCCTTCTCCTCACTTTTCCACTAGATTCCCCATGTTTTGCCCAGTGTTTGCCTGTGAATCTCAGCATCTGTTTCAAGGCACTGCCGGGTGGAGCCTCTAAGAGGCCAAGTCTGCTAGGTTCCTGTCTGCAAGCATAGCAGAGTTAATGTCAGGGGTTGGCTCTCTCCCATGGGGTGTGTCTTGGGTTGGGCCAGGCATTAGTTAGACATTCCCTCAGTCTCTGCTCTATCTGCTCTATCTTTATCCCCACACATCTTGAAGGCAGGGTGAATTTTGAGTCAAAGTTTTTGTGGGTCAGTTGGTATTCCCCTCCTTCTACTAGGAGACTGGTCTACTTAGAGGTGTCCTCTTCAGTCTCTATGTCCCTTGATGCTAGGAGTCTCTGCTAGAGTCCCTCTCATATCCCACCACCACCAGGATCCCTGACTTAGGTCTCTGGCTGGTCCTAGAGATGCATCCACCCACAGTTTCACTTTTCTCTACAGGCCTTTTGTCTTCCTACATGCCCCCCTCCCATGCTCTAACTAAAGGCAGAAGGAGAGAATCCAAATTATCAAATCTGAAGTGAAAGGGAGGACATAATGACAGACACTGAGGAAATACAATCATTAGGTCTTACTTCAAAAGCCTGTATTCCACAAAATTGGAAAATCTAAAAGAAATGGATGGTTTTCTTGATGGGTTTCACTTATCAAAGTTAAATCAAGATCAGGTAAACAGTTTAAAGAGTCTTATAACCCTTAATAAAATTGAAGTAGTCGTTAAAAGTCTCCCACCAGAAACAGCCCAGGGCCAGATGGTTTTAGTGAAGAATTCTAGCACACATTCAAAGAAGAGCTAATATCAATACTCCTCAAACTATTCCACAAAATAGAAACAGAAGGAAAAATGCCAAACTCATTCTATGAATCCACAGTCACCATGATACCTAAACAACACAAAGACTTAAACAAAAAAGAGAATTTCAGACCAATTTCACTCATGAACATTGATGCAAAAACACTCAATAAAATACTCACAAAATGAATCTAAGAACACATCAAATAAACCATCCACCATGATCAGATAGGCTTCATCCCAGGGATGTAGGGATGGTTCAATATATGGAAATCCATCAATGTAACCCACCATATAAACAAGCTGAAAGAAAAAAAAATGCATGATCATCTCATTAGATGCAGAAAAAGCCTTTGACAAAATAGAACATCCCTTCATGACGAACATCTTGAAAAGATGAGGGGTGCAAGGAACATACATAAACATAATAAAAGCTATATACAGCAAGCCGATACCCAACATCAAATTAAGGGAAGAGAAACTCAAAGCAATTCCACTAAAATCAGGGACAAAACAAAGGTGCCCACTCTCTCTGTACCTCTTCAACATAGTATGTGAAGTTCTAGCTAGAGCAATAAGACAACAAAAGGAGATCAAGGGGTCCGTATTGGATAGGAAGATGTCAAAGTATCGCTATTTACAGATGTATGATAATATACATAGTGACAAAAAAAAAAACCATCAGAGAACTCCTAAAGCTGTTAACTTGCATGTTTTTAGCCTACAAGATACTATTCTGATTTTATTTTCTTTATAGTTAGCCTCACTAAACCAGACACCATATTTTCACTTGTCTTTTCTGCCTGACAGGAAGTACAGAAGATGAACACTGTAATTTAAGGCTTATGCCACAATCCGTCATCACCTGCTCATCATAAGGCTTTGTGTGTACACTAAGCAATGATAATAGAAGTCTTGGGCCCTTCCTGCTAGTGACTAACCAAAAGAGTTGATGTTCCTGCTCACTGTAAGCCTCAGGAGATGCTTCCAGCAGGCTGGACTCAAGATTCCTAAAATGAATGTGGGTAGAATCCATAGGTAACATTCATTGCACAGACACCTTCCAGAAACTCAACAAAAGGTGATCCCTTATCCATTATGCTTTGGACATTCCCACATTTATCTCAACAGCCTTTCAATTTATAATTGAAGTTGAAGCTGGTAAATACTAATAGAGTAAGTTGAGTAAAAATACTTGAGGTAGATATTAAGTTCAAAATGTAAAACATTAAAACATATGTATGTAAAATGCTTTATGTTTAGTAATTATTGAAAATAGCCTTTAAGACTTTTTTGAGACAGAGTTTCACTGTGCAGTCCTGGCTGTCCTGGAACTCACTGTGTAGACAAGACTGGCTTCAAACTCACATAGATCTACCTATATCTGTTTCATGAGTGACAAGGTTAAGGATGCCACTATGCCTGGCTAAAAATAGTCTTTATGTATAACTACATAAAAAAAATTAATGTTGCCTAGCTAGATTTAACTCACAATGGCATCAATGTGGTAACAAAAATCTGTTTGACAAGAACAAATAAGAAAGGTCATAAAAGCATGGCACGGATGTTAGTTGAAGTGTTGAGATGATGTAGATGTGGCGGCATTTTGGGTACATTCTATTTGAAAGAAGAGGAAAACTGAAGGGAGACATAGAAAATCTAGGATTTGGCTTGATAATAAACAGAGGAAAGTCATTCCAAGTAGATGAAGCAACAGTAGCAAAATAATGAACAGCAAAGAACAAAGACCTTGAAGGATTAGAGCTTAGAAATGTGCTGGTACATGTAAGAGGTAAGTCCAGTATCTTAGTGGTTGAACATGAGTTCGAATGGTATTCAACATGACGTAAGGAAGAAATTCTAATGGTTGGAGTCATGTCATACATAGAAGCATCAGTGTTCCAACTGACTGAAAAAGAAGTACATGATGGGAAATGAGCAGAAGGCAGATGTCTATATGATAAAAAATGAAGACGTTTGGTGGACTGAGCAGTCAAAAGGACTTGCTGGTGCTCTTGCAGGGGACCTGAGTTTATTTGCCAGCATCTACATGGCAGCTTACAATTGCCTGTACATCCAGCTCCAGAGGATTCAACCCCCTCTTCTGGCCTCTGTACATAACTACACTCACATGCACATACCCATACACAGGTACACATGCATATAGTTGGAAATAAAATAAGTTTTGAAAGAAAAAAATAAACAGGAAAGATAGGGACATGCAGAGTAAAGTAGAGAAGAAAGAAGTTTAGGAAGGTTATGGCAGTTCAGGCTTCATGTGGGCCCACTAGTAACAGTAGCAGGGGCTGTCTCTTACGTGGACTCTTCTGCCAGAGATCTGCCTACCTCTCTTTGTTAAAAACTTAAAGTATCAACTGTTGATTAAATTCTCTCAAAGTTCTGAAATTCATCACATGACTGCAAAGGAGTCATTTGTTGTTTTTGCTTTGAGTAAATATGACAAATTATTTTTTTTTCTTGTATAATATTGTAAATGATCACTTCCCCTGGAGGGACTGCCTTGTCAGGCCACAAGGGAAGAGGAAGAACTCAATCCTGATGTGACTTGATGAGCTGAGATGGATGGGTAGGGGAGCTCCCCTTTTCTGAGGAATAGGGGAGTAAAAGAGAGGAGGGGGAAGGAAGGGTGGGACTGGGAGGAGAGGCAGATGTCTATATGATAAAAAATGAGGAAGTTTGGTGGACTGAGCAGTCAAATGATGATGATGATGATGATGATAGTTATGGCAAACAGAAAGTAGCTGGACTTGATGATTTATTCAGCAAATGCTCATCATTTATATAAAGCTTTTTAAAAAAACAAGTATTCAAATTAGACTCAGAGCAAACATGTATACATGTAAAGATGGCCATATGTGGGAGGGACAAAGAGCACATTTTCTGGTTCTAAGTGTGAGGGACATTAAATGCTTTTTCTGTTGAAGAACTCTCTGGAACTTTGAGAGCTAGTCTTCAGGGAGAATACTTTCAGGTCAATCCACCCCTAAACCTCCAAGTCTTGTGTCTGAAGTGTGTAGTGTCTTCACCCCTGCTAGTACTTTCCCTTTTATGAGAGATAACCAAGAGCAACACCAATAGCTTGTTTTGCGGTTCTTTTAGACTCTTCTGGCCTACAACACAAAATGAAATGTCACACACCTGGCCATGGAGGTTCTGTTAAATGATCCAAAACGTTTGGGAGAAGCCTTGCTACCTCAGGTGGCATAATTTCATTTAAACTATATATAATATATGTAAAATACATATTATAAGTTTAGACAAACATAAAATAATATTATTTCTTGTGGCTTTCCAAATATTCTTTATGTTATTTGCCCCTCCTCTCTCCCTCACCCTCTCCATCGTCCTCTCCCATGCCCAGCTAAAGGCCTTCCCTTGCCTTCCCTGTTTACCTGTTCATAACACCTAGGTCCTTCTATTGTCCCCTCTAGACTTTCTCCCACATCCCTCCTGGTCCCTTTTAACTGTCCTAGCATCTGAGGTTATTCCGGGTTTTATACTCACATCTAAAGATTCAGAGCTAGGATCCACCAATAAGAGACACCATGCGGTGTTGTTACCGCACTCAGTATCATGTTTTGTAATTCCATTAGCTATCTGCAAATTTCATGATTTCATTTTTCTTTACAGCCAAATATTTCATTGTGTATATGTGCATTATCAAGATCAGCTGTAAAACATTGATCAATTGATCAAGTGGGGAGGAAACCTACAAAGTGGAAATCTTTGCCAGATATCCATCTGAAGTAGGATAAAGATCCTGAATATATAAAGAATTCAAAATAGTCAAGACCCAGTTAAAAATGGGTCTGAACATAGAGTTTTCAAAAGAATAAATCAAAACATCTAAGATACATCTTTGAAAGTGTTCAACATTCTTAGAAGTCATGGAAATGCAAATTAAAAATACTTTGAAATTTCATCTTAACCGAGTCCCAATAGCTAAGATCAAGAAAACAACTGATAACACGTGATGATGAGGCTGTGGGAAGAAGGGACACTTATTCACAGTTAGTGGATTGCTGCCACTATGACCATTATTATGAAGAATCCTCAGCAAGCTAAAAATAGAACTGCCATATGACCCAGCTGTACCACTCCTTGTCCTGTGCCCAAAGGACTGACTCAACAAATACTTTCTTTCTGATCTATTCACAACAGCTAGGAAAATGGAAACAAAGTAAAATCTTTTAAATGTGTTATTTTGTTGCTATAGAGTAAATCCTAAATTATGAGACTACAACAAATCCTTTTAAAACTTAAAGGAAAAGTCTCTCTTTTTAGAATTTCATTTTCTTAAAAAATCACATTCTTTATATTAAGTCTATGTACCTAAATATGTATAGTTTTCTGTTTGTGGACATGTTATGTATGACAGCTGTTCAAATGTTATATAATTTGAATTTTCTATATTCTAATGACTCTAAAGCTTAGCTATAAAACACAACGTTAGTATAACAAATTGTCATAAAATGTGATGTTAATATAATAAACTATCAGCCAAAGAGGGCTATTGAAGTATTGTAGGCGATTAGTTGCCCTCTAAAACTTGACAGTAAGATCCTATTGCTGAAGACGCCATATGCTTGAGCCATACAGAACATGGGCAAACCTAGGTGGTACTCAACCGGAAGCTTGCTCCCTACTGGCTAGCTTTCATAATGCTGAAAGGTGCTGCACAAGCTCACTGGAGGGAGAGAAGTCAACATCAATCACAGCCAGCTGTGAACCTTGCAAATTATATTAATGACTGGCCTAGCAAGACATGTCCATTGACGCAGTGGAGGCAAAATTTTATGGGAGTAACAAACCACTTCTTCAGTTGGGTTTAAGACTTACTTCAAGGGATGGAACCTACATAAGATACTGCCAATAGAGTTATGAACTTGTGGTTACAAATGCCCTGGGGGAAAGTCTACTACTATATTCTGCTAAAAGACATAGCATTAAAATGATTCCTAATGATTTATTGCTATAGCCATAAATCAGTGCACTGCTCAACTTTCATCAAAGAAGCTTCTTCTTGCAGTAGATATCAATTAACATAGAGACTTCGACTGATCAACATGCAGAGAGTAAAAGACTTCAGAGAGCTCGGCCCTACGTGGGGCATCTATATCACATGACTCTTCTCAAGGCTCAGGAACCATTGTGGACAAGAGGGTGGAAAGAGTCTAACAGCCAGGGGTAGTAACAGTGTTTGCCAGGCACAGCAAGGCAGATGCACACATGAACTCACAGATGTTGTGACAGCTTGTACAAGACCCGAGCAAGCTCAAACAGACAAACCCCAGCATGGAAGAGGGGAGGTGGGCATGAGGTCCCCATCCTAGCTTGAGCTCTTGCTGCTAAGAGAGGGCAAGTCATTTTTCTTTTAGTAGTGTGACACCTGGTCAGCCACACTCCAGGGCAGGCCCCACACTCAGGAGTAGTTGGCCAACACATACTGGACTCAATGGGAGAAGGAGGGACATGAAGTCTAATAAAGTTGGAAAGGATCTTGGTGGAGTTTGGGAAAGGAGTTAAATACGGGCAAGACACATAGTATAAAATTTTCAAAGAATTAATAAACACATTAAAGAAATCTCTAGGTCAAATGTTTGGTCAATATGCTTTGTTTTATTATATTGGTAAATATTTTTAAAGTAAATATATTTCTCAGCGATGTTATGAATAGAAATAAAATAAATTGAGAGGAAGGTCTACAGTGCCGTGCACAAAGTAATAATTTGTTGTTGTTGTTCAGTGAATTAGAGACTGACTTACACAAAAGTCTTCATTGAACTGCTCAACTCTATTACCATGTAAATTACTGAGATCCTGAGAAACAGTATGGTGGCATGTTTACTTTCTCAACACACAAATGACAGCGTACGTTGCTATTACTGTGCCTAATAGCTTAAACTTATTTTTAAACAACTACAGCATAAAATTGCTATGCAGAATGGGAAAATTGATGGAAGCAACCTGGAAGGTGGTTCACAACAAGCCCCCTCTACTCCTCCCAACACCCCAGATCCACGAAGCCCCCCAAATCCAGAGAACATTGCACCAGGTAACTAATCACCTTCAAATGGAACAGTAGAATTCCTATGTGCTCAAAAGATGCTGCTCCTTTGAAGTTTCATTAAACAGTGTTTGAACAATACAGCTTTTCTCATTAAATATATTTTTCATAAGATGACGATAAATGTAATGTTTGAGTTTAAAATAATCATGTGAAATATTTACAAATGTTGTATGTTGTTTCAGATAATACATGGTATTCCTTTTAAACCTTTTATTTATATGAGGTGTCTGTGTGTGTGTGTGTGTGTGTGTGTGTGTCTTCTGCAGAGTGCATATGGAAGTCAGAACACAGCCTTTAATAGTCATTTTTATTGGTTTCTGATCTCTGAAAGAGCTCTATATATAGTCTGTGAAACATATATTTGGTCAGGTGTGGGTGACTCACTACTTTAATCCTAGCACTCTGAAAGCTAAGGCAGGACGTTTACGAGTCCCATGCCAACCTGTGCTACTTAGACCCTTTCTCAAAAAAAACAGACAATATCAATAACAACAAAACCCACAAGCGAAAGCACAGGGCTCTTTAGTTTATTTTAAAAGAAAATCCTATTCACTTAATATTATTTAAAAACATTATTAAATAATGAGAAATAATATCTTTATGAAATTTTACATTAATTAATTACTAATATTTCAACATTTTAAGCTAGGTAGTTAGTATATGTGTGAAGAATTCCACAGCAATAAGGCTACAGTGGGTACTCAGCTCCTTTTTTAAAAATTATTATTTTTTTAGTCTAATATAAAATAACAAAAAGACATATTTAAAAATAATAGTTTCACTTAAGTAAATGTAAATTATAGTCAAGGGAAAATAACATGATTTGGAAAAGAAAGTCATTAAAGCAGAACATCATGATGATGATGTGTCTTCTTTTCTAGTTTTCTTGATCTCAAAAAGAGTTTTTAAATGTCTCCACCATCAGTTTGTTGCTTTCTGGTGACTCATTGGAAGGGTTCTTCAAAAACTTACCCCAGCAAGAAACACTGACCGCAGGAAGGTGTTAGCTGGCATTCAGTAACTGAAGAGCACTCTGTTCATTCACTTTTGCTCTATTTCCAAAGGGTACTCTGGACCACTGAAGGAAATTCCTCCTGAAAGATTTAACACAACGGCAGTTCCGAAGTACTACCAGTCCCCCTGGGAGCAGGCCATTGGCGGCAATCCCGAGCTCCTGGAGGCTTTGTACCCAAAACTCTTCCAGCCCGAAGGAAAGACAGAACTGCCTGATTACAGGAGCTTTAACAGGTAACTCGGTTATCCAGGGTGACTCGGTGGATTTGTGAGACCAAGATGTTCTCACCACCATACAGGAAGTCAAATCGTCTGTAGAAACCATCTTTGATCCTAAGATAATAACCCAAGTAGAAACCTAATCAACTGCTGAGTCTTAGTAGACATTCAAGTTTTGCACTATTACTAATACTCTAAAAGTTTTAACTAGTTAATTCATTGGGGTCAGTATGAAGAACTTCGTAAAATGACTTTTTAAGCATTTATTTCTGTATTTGTATTTCTCCATTTTGCTTGTGTGGTGGGAGGGCAGCACACATGCTACATACAGTGCTCATGCAGAGATCAGAGGAGTCCCTGCAGGGTCTGTTCTTGCCTTCTACCATGTAAGTCCCAGGGATGAAACTTGGGTCATCACAGAACTGCAATGGCCTTTACCTGACATGCCATCTTGCTGGCACAATAGTTTTTTTTTTAAGTGGTTGAAAAGCTATAAAGATGGTCAACTATCTTGAAGAACAAAAATCTCAGTTTTTTAAAGGAAATTTTAGAACCTAAACCCAGTATTTGTTGCCACTTTTCTGGGGGCGGTGCTCACTAGGAAAATGTAAAAGGTTGCTGGGCTAAGCGAAACTGAGCAGTTTGAAGGATGGAAATAGAAGGACCAGATTAGCGTCTTCCATTGAGAAGCCATGTGTCTCCTCCAGGCTCCCAGCCAGAAACAGTAAGCACGTCTCTTTGGAGTAAAAGTAAACAGTAGACCAGCCTTCAGCACACTCTGTGTGGCTTCCACCAGCAGGTTCAACCGGAGCAAATGCTACCTGCTCTCAGCCACACAGCTGCCAGGACAGAAGTCAGCCCTTTCAGATGACACAATTTTAGACTCAAATCATGTCTATGACTGTTAAGTTTCTGCCAGCTTTTTATGATGATAAAACACACAGTATAAATTGACAACTTTAACCATTTTTTAAAAGGTGTATGTGTTTTACTTTATGTGGATGAGTGGTTTTACCCAAATGTGTGTATTGCACAGCGTGTGTACATGGTGCCCACAGAGGTCAGAAGAGGGTAAGAGGTCCCCTGGAACTAGAGTTACAGATGATTGTGTGTCACCGTGTAAATGCTGGAAACCTAGCCACCTGCAAGAGCAGGGCGTGCTCTTACCTGTTAAGCCATCTTTCCAAACCTCGCTTTTAGTCGTGTTAAGGTACTGGCCAATAGTGTTAACTACACTCACAGCACCTGTAACCATCACCACCTTCTCCAAGACCAACATTCCTGCTTCCATATTAGCCAATGATTTTTTTTTCTTTTTTTGCTCCTCTTCCCTAGTTTCTTACAACCTCCACTGCACTTTCTGTCATTACAATTTTTACTACTCTAAATATTTTTGTAAGTGAAATCATATAGTGTTTTGGCTTTTTAGACCAGCTTAATATAATGTCCTCTAGCCTAAATTTTGCTACAAAACTCAAATTATTGACTACTTCCGGGGGCAAGATGGTTTATGACTGGGCAGCAATACACATAGTGCTGTAAAGTATTCCTAATGTGCATGGCTATTCCACAGTAGTGTGTTGTATCTGTGTTATGGAAGTTTAACCTGTTTTTCTGCACATGTATCATACTGAGAAACAGAGATGTGTTTAGCTTAATAGATGAACTTAGTGACATTAGGTAGAACTGAAGAGAGCACTGTGATATGACACAGGACAATGTTCTAGCTGAGACACAGAAGACAAAGAAAAGAACCAAAGAGATAAGAAGGCAGAGGACACACATGCAGCAGCCATGCCAGTCTATGGGGATAGGGCCTGGGAGGACAGAGAGAGAATCCACATGGACAGACTAATGGGCAAGCCCTTTTCACACGTGGCAGAAGCCTCAAGAAACCCTGCACAAGCTGAGAAGGGTGAGCAACATAGGAAGGTGGTTTGGAGGCCCAGGATTAAAGATTCCTTTCAAAGAAGTAAAAGCAAGCTCATTTCTGAAGTGAAACAATAGAAATCATGAAAGATCACCTGAAATCGTGATATAACCACCAAGCTATAATTCTACATCCACTGAGAGTATTCTTTAAACGTCAAAGTTAAATAGACAATTTTCCGGACACGGATATTTGTTGACCCCTATTAGACAATGCGACAGGAAGAATAGAGTTGTTATTATTCATCAAGGGTATGATTGCACCCACAAACATTCAAAAGGACAGATCACCAGAATTAAAAAGTGAATGTGGCAGGAGTACAGACTACAAAATCAGCATAAAAGACACCAGGAACAAAACACTAAAAAATAAATAATGTTAATAATATTTATGGCCTGCAATCTATAGTTTGGATGTGCTTCTTTGTGTATGTCTATATTTTTTATTTTAGTTTTTATTTAAAATTCTCAGATGGACAAAGTAACCTCAATAATTATCTCTACCTGTATAAATTCAATAGGGCAAAAGCCCTTTATTAAATCAGTCAGAATATAGTCCAGTCATTCAAAAGAGAAGTTCAAATAATTTTCAAGTATAAAATGGGTTCTTCCACCATTGTAGGTCAACCCAATTTACTTTTTCAAACTATTAATGATCTTAAGAATATAATTTGACAAGAAATTTAGTTCCTCGACTATCATGTGCACATGTTTCAAAAGCAAAATGCAATAAGTGTTGTTTTTCTCTTATATTTACTAAATAATTCAACATGTTATTAAATTGAGATGTTATTCTGGTATAACTTTCTCATTATTGTAAAACAAATGGGAAAGGCGCATGGAGAGAGAGGGAGAGGGAGGGAGAGAGAGAGAGAGAGAGAGAGAGAGAGAGAGAGAGAGAGAGAGAGAGAGAGAGTTCTTTCCATATATCTCATGTTCTCGCAAGAAGTAAACTACTACAGTTTAGCGGCCCCATGTTCTTGAGCATAGTCATTAGATAGTAACAAGGGGAAGACGTAGGCTGATAACTCTCGGTGCTGATAATGCTTAAAGGAAAATTGACTCCCAAGGATAATTACAATCCCAAAATGACCAAGATCTGAATACAACCTTTTGTTCTTATATTCCTTTGCTATGCACTCAAACTTCTTGCTACATCCGAGGAAAACATGAGAAACAAACCGAGGGCAAGGAATTTCCTGGTTTTACTTCAAATTGCTGCATGATCTTGTGCACAACATTTAACTTAATTTTCTCATCTGTAAGATGTATTTTATGATTACAGGGCAGTTAAACATAGCACATTGATTTCTACTTCGTGGAATAATTTATTTTTAATTCCTATGCAAGGATTTTACTTTGCAGAAGAAATTAACAATTATTATGAGTATATTATACAGCCAGTGCTATTTACTTTTACAAATGTAATCCATGAGAGTAAACAAAACAAAAAAAAAGCACCAATCCATGAATCTGAAAGGTGCAGGCTTATTATGCACTACAGAGGTGACAGAATATGAAAGCCATTTTAACTCAGACGTATTTCTGCAAAGTTGGTATTGTGGACATTGTAGAGACCTAATTACATTTTAAGAGAAGACTTCAAGTCTTTCCACTGCAAATTTTTGCTCCACTAACTTGGACTAAAGCTTGAAAGTACCTCTGTGGACCCACAACACCTTACAGGAAGTCTCCCACCTTCGTTTATGCCAAGACAGTAATAGAGGCCAAGTCAACAGGATGCGGTCTCAGTGGTGCCAGAGAGAACAAAACTGTTTTCCAGGCAGCAGCCTCCCCTGGACCTGCAGTGGGAGCTAAGAGATGGACGAAGGAACAGAACGGATATTGTCCTTTACAAGGCAAGAAAACTACTCACAGTTTCATGGGAAAAAATAAAATGCAGCTGGTTAAAAGGAAAGAAAACAGCACTTTTTTTTTTTTCAGAAATAAAAAAGGCATTTTAAATTATTCCTGGAATAATTATGAGATCACTTGAACAAATTCAGCTCTCTTGTTTGTTCTCTCTCTCTCTCTCTCTCTCTCTCTCTCTCTCTCTCTCTCTCTCTCTCTCTCTCTCTCTCTCTCTCTCTCTCTCTCTCTCTGTGTGTGTGTGTGTGTGTGTGTGTGTGTGTGTGTGTGTGTGTGTGTGTCCCTAGCCCTTGTACACACAAGGCATGGGCACCACTGCTAAGCTCTGTCTCCATGCCAAGACTTCCTGATGTGTGTGTTTAAATGGTGCTCTTCTCCTGAGCTAAGTTCTACAATGCTGTAAGTATTCTGCTTTATTTTCTTCATGGCTCTTCTCGTTATGTTACGTCCAGTATGGTCAGTTCATTCTTTTCCTGTGAGTCTTCTTCTCTATAATGCAGACACCAGTGCAAAGTTGTGTGACTTTCTATTTTTCACCATGACTTCAGCATTTATAATGGTACCTGGAACCTAGTAGACATATTCACTACACATCTATCTTGAATAATGAATTGATCTGATATAATCAATTTTTGGGAAGTCTTGAATGTTAAGTAATTTATCTTGGAGAAATGAGCCTCAGTGTGTGAGTCATAACTCTTTTGGGGGGTGTCAAGCCAGGGGTCGCCAAAGAGCATCGGCAAACTCAGATATTTACATTATGACTTGTAACAGTAGCAAAATTACAGTTATGAAGCAACAGTGAAGGTAATGTTATGGTTGGAGGTCACCACAACATGAGGAACTGTATTAAAGGGTCTCAGAATTAGGAAGGTTGAGAACTACTATCTCAGGAAGATGGAGGTTTTGGCTAGCCAGTCCAACTCAAGAACTGCACCTACCCCATAGTTCTATTTTAGTTCTTGTCTGCTGCTCTATGATTTTTGTGTTTACTTTTAGTTTATATGGTGGTCTGGGAAGGAGACATACTACTTTAACTTTTTTCTTCTTTGCTTTTTGTTTTGTCACACGCGTATATTCACATTATTACTAATTATTAAGTTCCAGAACAAAACTGTAAGTTCTGACTGTCATCTATACATAGGAGGATAAAAATATGCCCTCTTTATTCCCCGCGCTTATCACTTACTCTCAGGCAATGTTGGTTAATTTAGCCTCCATATCAAATGTTTACTTCTCTGGAGTATAAGTATTTTAAAGTAGATAAGGTTGTTGTTTGTTTGTTTGTTTGTTTAAGAATAGTATCTTTTCTTGGTCATTAATCCACATGATCATATTTTAAATTGCTCTTTATCATTACAGCCTGTGCTTTTCCATGCTACTGCATAACTTGGGTTGATCATTTACCCACTAGTTTGCTGGAGTATGCTTAAGTAACTCTCTTAGAAAGGAGACACCAATCCAATCCCAAGCTGTCTATGATTGGTGTTTTAGCTTAGCTTTTCCTCTTCAATAATCATTGTTTCACTTACTATCTTGTTATCCAGTGTTTTGAAAACAAGATTAAAGCTAGAATGATTCAGCTTACTCTCCTTTCTTCTTCTCCCCTCACTCTTCTACACTGATCATTACATTTAAGGAAATTAAAATTCTAACAAGAATGTTAGAAAATCTCTCTCTCTCTCTCTCTCTCTCTCTCTCTCCCTCCCTCCCTCCCTCCCTCCCTCTCTATCTCTCTCTTTCCCCCTCTCTCCCCTCTCCTCTTCCTCCTAGGCAAGCCAACTCATCTACAGCCCTCTTCAGTGGAGTGACTCTTTTTGGCTTATAGCCTCTTCTTACGTCAGGAAGGTTACAGTCTATCAGTCATTGGCTCTGATAACGATCTCAATGCTTTTTTATTCCGCCGGAAGCTTGAATATCCTCAGTACTGACTCACATTTATTTTACCTGATGTATTGTCTACATCCTGTACATTCTGGGAGAGTCTTCTCACATAATCCAGTATAGTATGCCTTTGCTACAAGGAAAAAAAGTTAACTAACTTCTGAAGAGATTACAACTTCTTTGAGAGTAATGATCATGGCATTGGTTTCTATTTACATTCTTCTAGCACATTCTGAGATTTTTCATAATTGCCATTCGGTATTCTTATTGGTCGATTAAGATAATATGTGATAATGGAGGCACCTGGTCTTACTAGAAAAAATATAGCAGAGAACTTTAAAAGTGGAACATTGATATTATCTCTATGAATATACACATATTAAGCAGTTGGGAAATAAGAACCCAGTGATGGAACCGGGCGTGGTGGCGCACGCCTTTAATCCCAGCACTCGGGAGGCAGAGGCAGGCGGATCACTGTGAGTTCGAGGCCAGCCTGGTCTACAAAGTGAGTCCAGGATGGCCAAGGCTACACAGAGAAACCCTGTCTCAAAAAACCAAAAAAAAAAAAAAAAAAAAAAAAACAAGAACCCAGTGATGGGAATGTAGCTTGGAGGCAAGGCATTTGTCAGATGGCATAAAATCCTGAGCTTGACCCTAAACACAACAAAATTAAAAACCACAAAATCTTGAATCCACACATAAGGAAAAACCCAAGTCACATATGTGAATGAAGATAACAGATTAATAAATCGGGGCTCAACTTAATTAATACAGGCTCAGTGTTAGGAACTCACTGTTATTAGATTATTATAAAACAACAAATATTGAAGACTTACAAAACTCATGGTAAAAAACAAACTAACAAACATGGTGAACAAAGCGTCCAGTGAATGTTTTAGAGCAAGATTTTATTTCAGAAGTTTGACACAGCATTTTCAAATCAATATATAAAATTTCAAGTGTTTCTGAACTAAGAAATATTTTAAAAACATTTTATATACTCTATATAATAATTTTAAAAGACTACGATAAGTTATAGGGAAAATTAAAAGCAACAAAATATTCCTTAGTCTGGGGCTATGTTTAAGTGGCTGTGTATTTGTGAAGCATGTGTGTGACCTTGGATTAAAACCTACACCCCTCTCCAAGAAAACAAAAAAAAAAAAAAACAAAATAAAAGTTTTCTCATACCACTAAAGATATTTTAACCCAAAATGTGGCCATTAAACCCTTTCATTTCCTAACTTTGGAGGCTGCATTGGCATTGACCCAAGCGTGAAACGCTGCAGGTCGCATGCCACCTCCAGCAGGTGAGTGCTGTTTCCAGAGTGTCTCTGAGTTGAGTGTCCATCTAAATGGCCAACGTAGTAGAAGAGGAGATCCTGTGAAGTCAGACAAGTGACAAGTGGCCAATAGCCGCTCCTGACAAAACAGCTTCCTGGACACTACAGTGCATGTAGTGAGAAGACAGGAAGAACCCTGGCTGTAGCATTCCTTCTAGCAGACTGCCACAATTAGTGAAACAACTCAAAATTAGTGAGTTAAGTTTGTAATTTCCACAGGAATACTAATGCTCTGTCGTTTCACTAATAGAAGGCAAACATACTGTACTTAAAATATCCAGGGAAGAGAGCAGAGCGAGAGAGCTACAAAGAAAAACAAACCCCATTCAGGTCTTTCAGCAACGTTCCCCCATTGCACTGGAAAACATGAAAGGCTTGCTCACTCCTATTGTCCAGATGTTCGTGGGGATCTTCCGGCAGGATGAACTATGCAAGCATATTGTAATAGGTTACAACACACATCAAGAGAATTTCAAGCCTTCTGGAATTCGGTAAGGCAACATAAGATGAACAAACCAACACATAAATGTAAAGTGGAATGCACAGTCTGTGAAAACATGTTCCCAAGGCAGGGAAATCTTCAAGAAGCTATGACTTTAAACTCAAAGAGTCTTTAGAATGTACTAGTTTGAGCAAGAGAACTCCAAACAGAGAAAGACAGAAGGATCTGAGTAGAAGCAACGTGACATTGAGAATAAACAGGAAGGGCAAGCAGTGTCCTACTTGGCAAGAACAGAATGTACATGAAGGTGAACAGGACAAACACAGCGTGACTGTCTTCTCACTAGGATGTCCAGCCACGTCCTTGCACACACACTAGTCATCCATTGTTGATCATCTTTATCTGATTTGTGAGAAAACGCTAGCACTCTGCCTCCAAAACAGACCTTCAGTCCACTGGGTCTTCCACAGGCAACACCTGGAATCCAAACCATAATTTCTTGTCGATTGCCTATCTTGACCTCTTATAATCTGTTCTCATGGCAACTAGAATTCCCTTTACATAGTTTAATCAGGTCACAGCACTCCTCTCCAAATGTTTCCCTTCATACTCACAGGAAATCCACTTTTAAGAAAGATTTTCTCTCTCTCTCTCTCTCTCTTTCTCTCTCTCTCTCTCTCTCTCTCTCTGTGTGTGTGTGTGTGTGTGTGTGTGTGTGTGTGTGTGTGTGTGTGTGTGTGTGTGTATGATATGCAGAAGCCAGAAGAGCCCTTTGTATCCCCTGGACCTGATGTTACAAGTGGCTGTGTGCGACAGGATACAGGGGCTAGGAACTAAACTCTAGTCTTCTGAAGGAACAGTAAGCACTCTTAACCACTGAGGCCTCTCTTTCTCCTTAGACCAAGCCCCACACAATCTGCCTGCAGCCTCTCTTGCCTCCATCTGCTAATCTAGAGAAACAGGTCTTCTTCCTTTCCTGAACTTTCCAAAACCTTTTTTTTTTTTTTTTTGGTTTTTCGAGACAGGGTTTCTCTCTGTAGCCTTGGCTGTCTTGGACTTTCTTTGTAGACCAGGCTGGCCTTGAACTCACAGAGATCCACCTGCCTCTGCCTCCCAAATGCTGGGATTAAAGGCATGCTCCACCACGCCCAGCATAATCTTATCTGCCTTTGATTAGTCTTTTTGGTGGAGGTGCTGTTGTTTCTTAGCCAAATTCTCATGGCTACCTAACCTCTCGCCTTCAGAGGGCAGTTTAAATGGCATCTTTCCCCCAGAGAAATATTCATGATTATTCAAGCTAAAATAACTGAGTTACTCACAGTGTCATCCTATTTAAATCTGCTGCAGAGCTTCACCATTAGCTGTTTTTATTTGTTTACTACATGAGAATTGAACGTATACCACCTTCCTTTAGGACTGTGCCTGACGCTAAATGAGAAAATGGCGGCTAACATTAAACAAGCTAGAAATTCCTGTGAGATCCTGAATGCAATAGCAGGGGTTGGATTTTTATCCAGAGATAAATGGGGAAATTTTGAAAAAAAAAATTTTTTGTTTATTTGAGGATTATGTTTTGTTTACAGTTTCGTCCTTTCTTTTCCTCTCTTCAAATGCTCCCATATACCCCTTCCTACTGTCCTTCAGATGCATGGTCTTTTCTTGTTGTTGTTGTTGTTGTTGTTGTTGTTGTTGTTTTCATAAATTTTGAAGATTTTTAAGATGCAGATAGAAATACGCACAAGATACTCTTTTTTAACTTCAAAGAGTTTGGAATCCACAGATGACCTCATATAAATGATAATCTTAAAAAATAGACAAGAACAGTAAAAATTACCATACCCTATGTCCAAATGGTTAACAGAAACAACCCATACCACAGGAATTTGATGAAGGATGTGGGCGGGCATAGTTGGAGACAAGATAGAAGTGAAATCCCACAGGCATTAGACACAACAAAACAGCAACAGCACGGAGGCAAGACTTGTTTGTAACAATTCATGGATCCAATTTGTCAAAATATGATTACACGCCAAGTGGCTTTACAGCAATGCATCCTTTATCTGTGTTACTATCAACGCATGGACCTTCAATGAAAATGTTCGATTCAGAGACTCCCCAAACTGAAAACCATTAGTTGAAGACCATAACAATAGGTCCATAAAATTATGAGATTGTTTGCACTTTATGACAAATAAAACTGAAGATTAATTATTATTTTCCTCTCTTTTGAATTCCACAGAGTTGCCACTCCATTTGGAGGTTTTGAAAAAGCATCAAAAATGGTTAAATTCAAAGTTCCGGATTTTGAACTACTACTGCTAACAGATCCCAGGTTCCTGGCCTTTACCAATCCTCTCTTGGGCAGACGGTCCTTTAATAGGACTCCAAAGGGATGGATATCTGAGAATATTCCTGTAGTGATAACAACTGAACCTACAGAAGACACCACTGTACCCGAGTCAGATGACCTGTAAAAAGAAAGCTGGGCATGCCATAGAATGCTCTGCATATAAAAGCTGCTGGAATTCTACTCACTGGCAAAGCCATTTAGATTCTTCATTACTATAATCACTTAATAGCACTTAAGTAAATTGAATTTTATGGCACTTAATTTGAGTTGAACAATTAAATTCTTATTTTAAAAAACTTTTAAGGAACTTGTATTCATTCATAGCTTTATTTTCCAAATTCAATTTCCAGTTCTAAACAATCTGGCCTTTTCGTTGTGAGGTTCAGATGGAAAAGGAACTGATAAAAGTTTTCTTTGTCTCAGTGAGTTATTCCAGAATATTTGCATCAACTCTAGAATTAAAGTTTACAGGAAGATGTGTAGGGTCATTCAGAATTTTATTTGAAGGATGAGAATTACGTGAGGTGACCTAGAGATGTTATTGCTGAAGATGAGACTAGGTACTTCCTGCCTGGTATCATGGCAACATAGCACACCTGTTTATGTCTCTGCTTTAACTGTTAGTAGAATTATAAATGTCTATGTATTTTTTTATTTGTTACTTCACATATTTACAAATTCCCATGGTCAGATAGTGTAGGAATTGGCAATTGCACCCGCAGAGAAAAAGAAAAATAATCTCTGTTACCGTATAGACCGAGTTGGCCCCAAACTCAAGAGATCCAGCTGTCTCTGCCTCCCAAGTGCTGGGATTTGAGGTGTGCACCACCACAGACAGTGGAGAAAAATTTAGATGTTAATAAAAATAGACTTTCTAGAAGTAATGCCAAACTATTATGTTTATACATATAATCATTGCATAGAATATAAACAATTTAAGTCATATCTTATATTTACTCATTTTATTTATGAGTTTTGATGTTTACTCATTTGAAAATAACTACATTGGCATCTGTGATAAATTATCAGGCTTCTACCATATCATATTCTTGTTCAGCTTAGTCATAAAATTCAAGTCATGTTCTCATAAGCACTTTGTGTTTTATTACCATTATTCAGTCAGATTTTAATGGAATTGAGAATTTATCATATTACTCTAATAATGTCCCATTTTCTAATTTATATGATCATAGACATTTTTCTGTCCACCCTGAAAGTAAAGCAATTAGCTGTGTCAATTATAAAGCACTATTCCCTAATCTATAAGCATCTTTCAAATAGGAGGATCTTACGTGATTTCTTTTCTTAATATTATGTAGAAAATGAAGAAACAACCCTCTGTTCACTATTATGTCTCTTCCATTCCTGGAAATGTCTATGAGTTCATGCTCAGCTGACACCTTCAGAAATGCCAAAATTTCACTCTGGTTGCTACGCAATTTAAAACTCAAAAGGAATTTTGAATGGGTTTTTCACTGACCAGCAAAACAGCTGAATCTTTCAGAGTCTAGAGAATAATGCTCTTTAGAAGAGCAGAAAGACTGTGGTATTTTCCACAGAATTTATAAATGTGAAATATAGAGAAAAAAAACCTATCAAAATAAAAACAGAAAGATAAAAATAACATTTGTTCATGAACTATTGAATATCAGGCTATATGCATTGCTTCATAAAAACAATTGTGTGTTTTAGTCATTACCCTGTGTGACAGATATTTATAAATGATCTCAACTTTATGAAAGACACATCCTCAGATAGCTAATATGGCCTCTTAGTGAACTTTACTCATAAGAGACAGAACTGGGTGACACTAGCCTAAAAGATGTACTCTAAGAGCGTGTTTGTCATTTGTCTCAGAGAAAAGAGCAAACTACCTTATTATATTTAAATAAATAACTGTTCTGTTGGAGTAAAGCAATTACTATTTCATCTTTATCGTTTCATTACATTTAGGCAACTATGATATTGAAGTCATTTTGTATAATTCCATTTAGGTAAGACTTTTTTAACTTCCATTATTTTAATTTTGGTCAATTGTACTGATAAAATGAGTAAATTTTGTGTCCAAAGACATTTTATAAGGAGTTGAACTTTCCAAGTGTGTTAGAAGTTGGACTATTACAACAAGCAGCATGCGTATTACATTGGAATAGAAGAAACACAAAGGTTTACCAGTTTAAACCTGCTCATCTCTGGCCAGTGCACTTTACTCCCTCTGGATCTGCATGATCTCCTCTTTCATCCTACTCTATGGAAAAGAGGAATAAACGAGGAAAGGAATGTGAAACAGCCAAAAAGAAATCATCTATTGTAGCAATGCATCGGAACTATTCTTTTGAAAGGAAATGTTTATATGAAACTCTTCCAATTTTCATTACATTGTTCAATTGAATTTGGTGCTATCAAATGGTACCTGTTTTATTTAGGTCAATTTCCTTTCCTTGGTAGAGTTGATCAGCTAGTCACCTGATCTTAGATAATAACCAGAACTAATAACTCTCTAGTCAATCAAAAGATCATTCTTAGCTTTTAATTCCAAATTTTAGCTGATTATTTCTCTAAGTTAGTATTTAATTCCTTGAGAATTCCATACAATGTGCTTTGCTTATATTCATCTTCCCAGATCCTCACCCACCTTCCTATCCACACAACTTTACACACACACACACACACACACACACACACACACACACACACACGCACACGTCCAGTTTTGTGTTGGCCAACTACTCCTGGGTGTAAGGCTTGCCCTGGAGTATGGTCGACCAGATGTCACACCAGTAGAGAAAACTGACTTTTTCTTTCTCATCAGTATCCAAATGCCAAGACCTCTTTAGCTAGGAGTGGGACCTCATGCTCACCTCCCCTCTCCCATGCTGGGGTTTTGTTGAGGACAGGCTTGCTCAGGTCTTGTACAAGCTATCACAAGTGCTGTGAGTTTATATGTGCATCTGCCCTGCTGTGTGTGGAAAACACTGGTTTCTTAAAGCCATCCACTACATTTGCCTGTTACAATCTTTTACCACCTCATCCACAATGACCCCTGAGCCTTGAGAGGAGGGCAGCGATAATAGTTATCCCAGGAGGGCTCAGCAGTCTGAAGTCTTTTATCCTCTGCATGATGACCAATTGTGGCTTTCTATGCTAATTTCCATCTACTGCAAGAAGAAGCTTCTCTGATGAGGGCTGAAGAATACACTGGTCTGTGGGTATACCAAGTTTAAAAACTAACATCCACGTATGAGAGAAAACATCTGATGCTTGTCTTTCTGGCTCAAGGCAACCATACTCAGGATGATTGCTTCCACTTATACCCATTTAATCTACAAATTTCATTTTTCTTAAAAGCTGAATAATAATCTATTGTATGAAAACACTGCATCTTTGCTACCTACTCTTCAGTTGATGGACACCGAGGCTGTTTCTACTCCCTGGCTATTGTGATGAGATGGCATCTGAACATGGATGAGCAAAGTCTGTAGTAAAGTCCCTTGGGTATATACCCAGAGTGCTATAGCTTGCCTTTGCAGATCTGTTTCCCTCTCTTTGAGAAACTTTCACATTGATTTCCATAGTGGTTGCCCCAGTTTGCACTCCCTGCAGCACTCATGGAGTTAGTACTTTCTGTCTCTGACACAACACGTGAAAGGACACGGCAATTAAATATGTTGATTAAAATGACCATTTATTGGATCCAGTTAAGGTTTAATTTTTCTATGTAAATCCATTCAGATATATTTTCAGTAGCCTGGAAACAGAGGGAGCCAATTAAAAGTCTAACTCGGAGCAGAAGGTCCAGTCGTGAATATGCAAAGGACGTGGAGAGCTTTTCAGCCAGGGCACAGCTGTACAGCTGTATTAGTCTGGGATTCGCCCCCACCCCCTCCTCTGCTTATGTAAGATAGGACCTGCATGACATCATCGCAGGTCCTCATCTGTAACTCCTGTGTCTTACGCTTGGGAAAACACGGCTTTAAATAAGCCTTTTCTTATTTAAAAAAAAAAGCTTTTGTTGGTCTTTGTCCTTCTGCAGGACAAAAAGGCAGTTTGCTTTCCTTGAGAGGTGGAATGTAGGCTTCTGGCAGTAAGCAAGAAGAATCCATTCCAAACTAAGTGACCAAAACACTTGGCAAGAATTCAAAAGAACTGTTTTAGAACTATAAAGCTTCTTCAAAACCTAAGCAACAGATTTAGAAATTTAAAATTGTGTAGTGTTTTCAATCACTAAAATTTGGATTCTTACGTTAAGTGAGATATCCTGACCTCGCAATCCAATATGGTTTTAAAAGGAAAATTCAGTACATGGAGACAAAGGGTGATGAGAAAATTATGGTTAAGAGTTTATAAAGCTGGCAAGGTGCCCCACACCTGTAATCCTAGGACTGTAGAGGCTGAGGCAAGAAGATCAGAAGTTCAAGGTCATCTTTGGCGACAATGAATTTGAGGCCAGCTTAAGCTACAGGAGACCCTCGTTCAGTAAACAAAACAACAAACAAATGAGTTCACAGCTCAGACCCAAATAAGAATAGTGACCATTCTGTAGTTTGAAATTCAAGACCATTTCATTAGTAACTTGGCAGAAGTTCTAGGAAATAGCACTGGAAAAATCAGGGTGAAGAAAAGATAAATTCAATGCCATTCTATATTTCTAAGTGCGTGTATTTGTGTGTGTGTGTCTGTAAGAGAGAGAGAGAGAGAGAGAGAGAGAGAGAGAGAGAGAGAGTTTTTTCTTCCCATCATATGAGTTCTGATGAATGACTCCAGTCCCCACTGAGCCATATCGATGCCTCAGTCAATATTTTAAAACTACTGATTAAAGAATTAGCATAGGAAGTGCACCTTACTAGCAAATTGAACATGAAAGAAGTGGAAAGTTGAGCCACAATGAAGTATGATGAAAAGAAATACAATTTTATCTGTAGACAGAAATTCCTGTGATCTTATAGTATCTGGAGCTTTTCCCTCATCCTTTTTTGATATAACTGTATTCCATGGACACATTGACTTGATGTGGACTGCCACATAATTAGACACTATCATCCTATTCTCATTCTCACTCACAAATAACACATACGCAGTTGTGCCTAAAACCATCATATCTAGGGTAAGAAGTTTACATGCTGATCTATCACAATAAGACTCTATTACATAGTGCTGTAAGCACAGTGTCATAGCCTGACCTTTAAGTACTCTCAGCATAGCAAAAGGATACAAATAATTTAATGCAGGAAAAAAAAAAAAAACCTATGCTGATGGGTTAATGTCGTCATCTTGACGGGCTCTATAACTACCTAGGAGGCAAGCCCCTGGACATGTCTGAGATGAATTTTCCACACTGGGTTAGTTGAGTCGGAAGACCTACCCAGATTTCAGAAGCACCATTCTAGGGGCTGAGGAGCTAGACTTATCTAGGAAGTAAAGGGAAAGACAGCTGAGTGCCAACATTCAACTCTCTCTGCTTCCTGATTGTGGATGTCATGTGACCATCCTCTTCATGCTCCCGCCGCTATGAGGAGAAACCATGTCCCGCAGTGAGCAAAGAGAAACCCTTCCTTCCATAAATCACCTTTTGTCAGCTATTTTGTCACAGCAATGAGAAAGATAACGTACACAACTAGGCTATTATTTTGCCACGTGTAGCCATAATATTGGACCATTCCTGGTTTAATAGAATCATGGAAGTCTAGAGTAGATGCCACCTTGAAATAGCCTACAGCAATCTTACTTCTAGGATGGAAACAAGGTGAGTTAAGAATCTACTCATGAGTCTCAAACTAGGCCTGAAGCCTCTGACTTTGGAAGTAACAGCCCTTTCCATGGCCATACTCTGTTTCCTGTTTCACCAGTGAACACAATCATCACAGTTACAATCCACGTCCCCTGATGACGTGCTGCAAACGACTATGTGTGAGTATTGAACAGGTATCAGCTTATCCACAGCAAGCTTGGAAACCATAGAAAAAACAAACCGAAAGTTTAATGTTAGTAAAATATGGACCCAGAAGGTAAAGTCCGTTATTGCAATACTGGGAAGTGTCAGTTTTATTAGTAAAATCAGTAACAGGATGATATCAAACTGCTGTGGTGTGCATGTGGCTTTAGCATGTCCCACATAGGCACCATGCAGGAGTCTTGGTCCCCACTGTGTCTGTGTTAAGGTGGCAGAACCTTAAGAGATGGTGCCAAGCAAAGGGTGAATAGGACTTTAGGAGTTCCTTCCTGAAATGGGACTAATGTAGTTTTCATATGATGTCAGTTAGTTCCAGAGAAAGGAGCAAGCCTGGGGCCTGAAGCTTTATGGTCCTTGGCCATGTGATCTCCTGTAGCCTGCCCCCACAGTTATTGCCCATCAATCCAGGGCATGAATACTGGGTGCTGCCTGATGTTTACCTTTGGATTCCAAGACTATAAGATAAACAAACATTCTCCCTATAAAATACCTAACCTCAAATATTTTGTTATACAAATAAAGAAGATGGATCAATACATGAACCTCAACGAGTATTTTTCTAGCTGAATAAGAATAAATTTATATTCTATATTATTTTTTAAATGTAATATTGCTTTGGTTAATAAAAATCTGTTGATCTGTGCCTTTCAAACTATTAATGTTTTGTAAAGGAGTCTGCATCTCAATTTGGTTATAATGACATCTTTTTAAATGGAATAGAATATTAGGATAAATCTCTAATAGTCAAGATATTAATCTATAAAATTCTGGACTCATTTTTAAGCATGTTTGTGCATAATGAATGACAAATGAAGACATCTGTGTATTCTAGGTTGTAGTGTAAAGTGTCTGAAGTCTGCTAGTAAGAAGCTCTTTGAGTTTTGGATGCCAATTTTGTTTTTAGTAACTTAAATAGTGTCTAGTTCATTAACATTATACTAATTTGATAATTAATAACATAAGGGAATTTGACCCAGAAATGTCAGAATGTAATTGGAAACAAAAATCTATAGAAAGCTTTTTAATCAGAAAACATACATTTTGAAATGTACAAAATAATGCAGGGTGAACAGCCAGCTGATGCTTCTTCTCGGGCTTAGAATTCAGGTTTCCGGCTGTTTCACAGGAATACCAGAGATTCAAGAACACAAGCAATTAAGAATTACCGATAGTTGCCAGACAGTGGTGGCACAGGCCTTTGATCCTAGCACTTGGGGAGCAGAGGCAGGCAGATCTCTGAGTTCAAGGCCAGCCTGGTCTACAGAGCTAGTTCCAGAACAGTCAAGGCTGCACTGAGAAACCCTGTCTAGAAAAGCAAATAACAACAGAAAGAATTTACAGATAGCTGAGTGAGAAAGTGCATGCCTTTAATCCCAGCACAAAGAAGCAGGTCTCTGTGTTTTTGAGGCCACCGTAGTGTATATAGTGAGTTCCAGGAGATAAACCCTGTCTCAATAAATATATACACGCATACATAAGTACATACATACATATATAAAACATGATAAACTCAGCCCTCTAGTAAATTTCTGCCATTAGACATATTTATAACTCTCTGAAATACCTATTACTGAATATTTTCCAATGATTTTATTATTTCGCTAAAAACTAAGAATCTTTTTCCTCCTTGTGTCTTGAATTTCAACAAGGAAGTTCAACTTGGAAACAGCGTTGCCCTGAATATTTTTGTCATCTTTACAAAGAACTACACTCTCCAGGGCAACTTCCTTTGTAGCTGGTATTCCAGCCAGTGTACTCTGAGCAAAATACGCTGTGTTACTTTTCTATTTTATTTCTTCAGGAACTTTTAAAATAAGTCAGTTCAAGATTTGCACCATATGTGTGTATGTGTGTGTGTGTGTTTGTACACGTGTGCATACACATTCATGTAGCCATATATGTACTTCTATGTGACTTTTTATAGGTTACCAAGAGGTGAGAAAATGTTTGGCAAATCTCCAAATGTCATAGTATTTTAAATTTTAATTTTGAAGCTTATTTTTATACATTAAAAAATTTAACTAAAATATAATTATGTCATTTACCCCCTTCTCTTATCACTCTCCAACCCTACCCATATCAATGGTTTCTTTCCTTTATTATTGTTACACACACACACACACACACACACACGCACGCACGCACGCACGCACGCATGCACATGCACACACACATGCATGCACCCACAAACAAATGTAGCCTGCTAAGTCTATTTAATATTGCTTGCATGTATATGATTTTAATTATGACCTTTTTGTAAAGAATAACCAGTGATGGAGTTCTACCCTGGAAAAATTGACTGCCCCTCTCCTCTCAGCAGTCATTAGTTGCCTGTAGCTCTTTGTCTAGCAATTGGGTCCTGTGAGAGTTCCCTCTCTCATGTCAGCATGTCGATTGGTGGGATCCCTGCTCAGGTCTTCTTTAGGCAGTGATGTTGTTAAGGTGTCATGAGCCTAGATTCCCTGTCTGGGAGACACAATCTCAGCAGATGAGCTGGTCCTCCAGATCTTATGCTTTTCCTGCCCTGTCTTCCTTGATGCTCTCTGAGCCAGGTGCAGGAGCTGTGATGGAGATGTAACATGGGCTGAGCACCCCGTGATCAGCTGATGTCTATAATTTGACAAATTGTGGGCTTCTGTAGTGGTCACTATTTGCTGTAAAGGGAGGCTTCTTCTTCTTCTTCTTCTTCTTCTTCTTCTTCTTCTTCTTCTTCTTCTTCTTCTCCTTCTCCTTCTCCTTCTCCTTCTCCTTCTCCTTCTTCTTCTTCTTCTTCTTCAAGATTGATTTATTCATTATTATGTATACAGTGCTCGGCCTGCATGTATACCTGCAGGCCAGAAGGCTGTATCAGATCACATTATAGATGGTTGTGAGCCACCATGTGGTTGCTGGGAATTGAACTCAGGACCTCTGGAAGAGCAGTCAGTGCTCTTACCTGCTGGGCCATCTCTCCAGGCCAAAATTCCTGATGAGGCGTGAGAGCTACACTTATCTAAGCGTGTAAGCATAAGTACTTAGAGTGCAGTTAGGAACTATGCTGGCCTAGCAAACCGGCAGCAGCAAGTTCTCCTCCACAATTCATGGCAGCACTAGCTCCATGTTCTTGGCGAGGTTTCCAGTGACAGGCATGAGCTCCCCCTGGCCGAGCAGGCCTTACGTTCCATTAGAGCACTGCTAGTTATTGCCAAGATAAGAATGTCCCTAGTGCACTTTTCGGGATATCTCACCACCAGGGTGGCAATGTTGGGGTTCGCAGAAGTCAGTTAGGTAGGAATACTGATTGCATCCCTCCCTTGGCATTTTTGGGTGCTATGAAAGCTGGAACCCAGGAAGGAGGCCCTTCTGGTCAGATCCAGCCTGAATCTTCTGAGGTCCATGTGTATGCTGTCTTCAGCAACAGGGACTCGCCTGACAGCAATAGCCTACATTGTTTGGGAGTCTTCTGGAACTACACTGGCCAATTCTATTTGCAAATTTTGGAAAAGTGTATTTATTTTACGAGTGTTTTGCCTTTATGTGTGGATGTACACAATGTGCATTCCTGGTGTCCCCAGAGCTAAGAAGAGGGTGTCAAATCCTCTATGGATGGTTGTGAAGCAACATCTGGGTCCTGAGAAGCCAAATCCAGGTCCTCTGCAAGAACAAGTGTTCTTAACTACTGAGCCCTCTCTTCAGCCCCCCAATTTTTATTTATTCTTGTGTATCAGAATTTTGCCTACATGTACATGTACCATGTGTGTGCCTGGTGCCCACACAAGCCCAAAGAGGGCTTTGCAGTTCTGGGAACTAGAGTTACAAATGGTTGTGAGTTGCCTGGGTGTTCCTCTGCAAGGACAGCCACTTGCTTTTAACTGGTGAGCCATCTCTCTAGGCCCCATGGTAGTTTTTATAGTAGGAATACCACCTTGGGTGTCATAATGCAGAAAAAGAAGATATCAGCTTTTGAAAAATTCTTGACTTCAGCCAGGTGTGATGGTGCACACCTGTAATCCCAGCACTCAGAGATGGGTGGATCTCTGTGAGTTCAAAGCCAGGCTGGTCTATCTATAAAGTTAGCCCAGACGGACAATGCCACACAGAGAAACCTTGTCAAAAAAAATTGGCCTCGATTTCATGTTCTTTTCAAAGTGTCACCAAAGTTTCAAGTATGTTTGCCATCAGTATTTGGACACAGCAGACATTTCGCTTCACTTTAAGGAACAAAAGAGACCCAGGTCTTCTGAGACTTCAGACCATTTCAGGGAAGTGTGTCATCATGGGTACATTCCAAGGGTTTAGTCCTACCAGGATGTGATATGAGCCTGAATAACTTATTCCCTGAGCTTAAGCATCCTCATCTGAACAGTGAGGGATCTTAACAGACTGGCATCTGAGGTTCTTCCCACTGCCACTCCAGATGGTCGGAGCCATTGCTTCTAGATTGGGTTGGTTCAGCGTAAGGTGTCTTCACTCATTTCTATTTACTATGCTCTATTACCGTGACTACAAACAGACCAACACTTAACTGAAACTTTCTCTTGTTTGTATAAATTATTCAACAGGTTTACTGAGTGGTCATAAGCTAATTACTGTATGTAAGTACTACCTAAATAGTAATATTTAAGGTCATTCCACCGTTTTAATAAACTGTACAAAACAAAACACTCCAAAATCTTTTGTAAAACCACACAGATAAAACCCCACAAACTGCTGGTAATCCACTAATCCTATAAACTGCAATGCAAATTAAGGGTTACTGGTAGACTGCTACACAGAGGAGGGGAACTGAGACTCAGAGAAGTTCAAAAAAAGGTCAGTATTAGACAAATAAAAGTAAAAATTAGGATTTAAAATTAAGTCTACTTCTGAACAGGGCCACTCTTTCTAACTCTCTTTAAATTGCCATGGGGAGTGCCAGAATCCCGCCCTTTTCAGCATCTTCCTCCTGGACACTGTTTAAGATAAAGAAAAGACTACTAATTTAGGCAATACAAAAACCTAGGAAGAAGCTGGCCGTAGGGATGCTCACCCAAAGCCCCAGCATTTGTAGGTGGAGGCAGGAGGATCAAGGTTCAGGCCCATTCTTAGTTCTATAGCTTAGGGGACAGTAGCTACATAACACAGTGTCTCAAAACAAACAAACACACAAATAAACAAAACAAAAACAAACAAACAAACAAAAAAACACCCTAAAACTAATCTAGACAAAATAGTGAATCCTTTTTATCGGCATGGGGACAAAACTTAAAAACCTAATAAGACACTGTGCTCTGGAGCCTCATAAACACACATGCTCTATGAAGAACCTGAGGGTATAATGATCTGAGAAACTTAGATTCATATGGATTCATTTAAAAATGCAATAAAAAGTATTTTCAATAGAAACTTCCATTAGCTAGCAAAGCTTAGGTACAAAATATTTTTTAAACAACCCTGGTTGAGCTTTTCTGATTAAAAATCGGTTGTGTGAAACAATGAAAGTAATGCCTGTCCCAAACTGCAATCAGAACTTGCTGCAAAATCTAGTTCTATTTTTTTGGGTGGCACTTTTTTCTTTTCAGAAGTTGACAACAAAAGTACATCATGAATTCAGTCCCATGGGGGCGGACATTTGCCAGGAACACGTTGATAAGGCGACTATCAGTAAATACAGATAAGAGCCTCATAATGCACCAGTCTCCTTAGATGAAGACCCACTTGTGGGCAGCACAGTTCAGATAAAGACAGAAAAATGTTTTCCAGTGCTGATCATTTAACTATCTTATTCGCTTTTGGTTATCAAAGCCCAAACTGGTTTAAGGTCCCAGCTAACGCGCTGCCATTGCGTCATTGTTTTCTTTGTTCTCATGCTTTACATTCTTAGTATTTCTTTTTATCCTTTGCTTATATCTAGCCACTATTTTATATGCTATGCTAGAATTCACTTCATGGACTTTGTAAAATAAGGTAAAATATAACAGATTAAAAAATGAATTAGTTTAATCCTTACTTGGCCTTCAAAAACTGAGAAGAGGTTATTTTTAGCTTGAGAACACAAGAGGTATTTTCAACATTAAGTGGTGTCTTAAGAGAAACTGAAGATAAACTTCCAGTGCTGTAAAAGACGAAAATAGGGGCAGTAGGTACAAATTACTGGGAAGTGGATTTCAATTCATTGTGATAGACACATCGTAACAGTTAGAAAGTGATAAAAAGGAAATAATGGGTTCCCTTCCCTCAGGCAGAGGGGAAGATCCCTACGTGAATGAGAGTCTGGACCAAGGGCTTACTCCAGGAAAACAGCACGTCGCTTCTTGTAGCGTCACACTATCAGGTGACACAGTGTTGGTAATCAGAGCAGCTGCACCGGCGGCCATAATCACACGGTGTAGGGCTGAGGAGTTGCTTTTATCTGGAGCATTATCAAATGACATCATATATTATTTCCCACCCCAGGTTTTACAGATAAGAAAATCAGAATGTGTCAAAGTAAAATAACATGAAAGTATGAAACAGGCTAACTAGTCAGCAAAACTTAAGGAGGCCCCAGTTCAGATCACCCGGGATCTCACCCGCAGGTGTTCTTGCAGTAGCAGATTCTTAGGAGGAGTACGGTACAGAGCCAATAATGCTTTGACCAAAGAAGACGGAAAAGGCCTTTCCCTATATCAAGTTCTATAAAAACTGTTGGAAAGGAGGAAGAACCACACACACACTAATTGCCTAACAGAAAGGGGTAAACATATCCCACCTAGGAGTATGTCTATCCTGCGACTGAGTGGGAAGGATCTGTGACAAAAGGCAAGGGGACTTTATTTGGCGTTGCATGGTGCTTTGCCGCGAGAACCTGTCTGGTCTGTGTAGTTTAGTAGCATTCTTGTCTCCAAACATCACAAGCAACCCTGCTCCAGCCATCTCCGAGTGTCCCACGGGAGAGAAGTACTTAGGAAGTAAAGCCAAATACCCTAGTTGAGATGAACATAGGAAGTGAAGACCAGAACGTATTGTCGAGGAGAAGATACCGAGACACTGTTAGGGTAGGAAAGAGATCATCCAGGGGTTTGTAGGCACTGGAAAAATGTCAAATTTTATGTTATATAAATGGTAAGCCGTTTAGCAGTTTTAAGTTGGGGACTGACATGAATAAACCCTAACTAGGCGACTTCAATGGCTTATTGAGAAATGAATTTAAAACCGTGAGAATGAGACCTTGTGGTCATGCACTAAGGCACATCATCATGTCAAGTAGATTGAGAAGGTGCCGCTCAGTAGGTTAAGACACTTGCTGCCAAGCCTGGTAACCCAAGTCCCATCCCTAGGATCCACACGGTAGCAGGGGAAAAGGCAACTTGGACAAGCTGTCCTCTGACATCCACACACATGATATAGCATGTGCACACACACACACACACACACACACACACACACAAGTAAATGGCAGTAACTGCTCTAAAGCCCGCTGAAGTGAGAAGGAAAGCCATGGAAGGCTTATGCCACAGAAACTAAGATGGAGGAAAAATAATCGCCGTGTGGAAGAAATGGTTTTGACTAGACATTCCTAGGAATTTCATCCCTGAGTCATGGTCTGAAAAGTTCTTCTTACTTAGCTTCAGTTTCCCCCTATAATTCTTGGTCACACTCCCAACTAATCATACCACTCAAGAGCTTACAAGGACTTCCCAGTACATAACCCCACACTAGCCTGGTTTTGTTTCTAAACCTTGGCTTTCTGAACAGACACATCTCTTCCTTCTCACATCCCAGTAGTTCTCATTTTCACCCGGACAGCTGTCTCTACTCTGAGAAACAAAATAATTGACTAAAACTTTCTTTCCATTCACTAAATATGTATTTGTTAGACCCTGGTGCCAGGTTCTTAGTTATTCCCTAAAGCTACAATAAAAATATATAGTTCATCGTCTCTAGGGTTTAGTTAATATGCAATTATTTGTCAGACCTCCTTGTGAATGTATTTACAGAAAAGAAAAAAAAAAGATTGTGTCTAGTCTAATTTTGAGTCATTCCGCTGTTATTTCCCCATGCCGCATTTCACTCTACTCCACCCAGTTGAGACATGACTTACCACACCAGTAGATATTAATTACTTCCAGGAACTCCTGATCCCCGCTCCTCAGGACAGAATGTTGCTACTCCTGTGAGCCAACAGTGGCAGGAATCTAGCCACAGGGCAGTACATTCCTCAGAGTTATAATCAACCCATCCTAACAGAAAGAGGTATGCAAGTGCTGGGAAGCTCACCAGAACTTCACCTGAATGATCTAGTGTATTCTCTGACACCCCAAAGCTACTCCCTACTATGAACCTTTAACAAAATGAGGAGAAGATGGTCCTTCTTCATTTAGGGCTGCTCACACAGGGGCTATTTGAATCTAATCCCCACCACACACACCTCCTAACTTGGAACAGCGATTCTGAGGGCCAGTACACCTGTCCCCCACACTGTGACATTCGTAACGACAGACTTTCCTGGGAGCAAGTAGTCGTGATCTTGTTGTTATATCAACGTCCCGTTCTTTCTTTTTGCCTCAGACTCTTTTCTCTGGATGCTTAAATGGTGCACTGCTGCAATACTGTGATTTAAAGGTCAGCACCTGAGTATACTAAAACCTTTTCTAAAGTTTAAGCAGAGCAAACTGAAGGGCATTCTGTGTAAGCTAAATTAGAAGCAGGAACAGACTGCTTGTTTTCCACAACTCATATTCCGTTTCCCACGAGCAAATGTCACAATTGTTTTGCCAGTTAATACTTAAGAGAATTAAAAAAAAAAAAAAAAAGGCAAACGAGGGAACTATTTTGTCTCAGGAAGGTATGAAAATATCTGTTTTTGCTTTTTGTTTGTTTTTCGTTTTGTTTTATTTTTTTGAGACAGGGTCTCTCTGTGTACCCTTGGCTGTCCTGGACTCGCTTTGTAGACCAGGCTGGCTTCGAACTCACAGTGATCCCCCTGCCTCTGCCTCCGGAGTGCTGGGATTAAAGGCATGTGCCACCATGCTGGGCTTATTGTCTGTGGTTTTGTTTTGTTTTGTTATTATTATGTATACATTACTCTGTCTGCATGTACACCTGCCGGCCAGAAGAGGGCATCAGATCACATTTTAGATGGTTGTGAGCCACCATGTGATTGCTGGGAACTGAACTCAGGACCTCTGGAAGAGCAGTCAGTGCTCTTAACTGCTTAGCCTTTGAAAAAATTAATAATAATAATAATGATGATGATGATGATAATAATAATAATAGATAGCTGGGCGTGGTGGCCCACCCCTTTAATTCCTGTGAGTTCGAGGCCAGCCTGTTCTACAAAGCGAATGCAGGACTGCAAGGCTACACAGAGAAACCCTGTCTCGGGAAAAAAAAAGAAAAAATTTAAAGGTCTAAGGAAGTTGACACTGGGGTGATTATGGAAGCCTAGCAGAATGACAGAACAGTGAGGATTAGAATAGCTAGCACGGAGACAATGAGGAAATGTCGGGCAAGGTTAGCAGTGTGGAGTAAGATATGAAGGGCGATGCAGGTGGTATCGGAAGAAAGGTTCTGGAAAAGTTCTTAACGGGGTTATCCTCGTCATTTTTATGTTAGGAAAGCTGTTAGTACGATGGAGGTTGGAATCAAAAGATGAAACAGCCACTTGAAGGCTGAATGGAGAATTGTAACAGATGGTTCTGAGAGATACGTAGGGAGGTAAGAGTCCATATGACTTGGTATAGTATAGATGGTAATGGCATATAGTATATACTATAGTAATATATAGAATAATGAAGAATGGAAATAGAGGACAGATGAATGGGGAGAAACAGGGAGTGAGGATAAGATAAAGACATCTATTTTAGGACATATTTAAGGCACTCATGAGAAATCCAAATAGACACCATCAGAAGGCTCCACCCGGAAGATACACACCTGAGAGCTTTGTTATCTAGTCTAGCTGACAGGTTAAGTCCGAGATGGGGAAGAGGTGACGTATGTTGTAGTATTAAACACCACCACAAAAGTGCTGTGAATAAAGGGTCGGCAAAGGAAGAAAAATGTTTAAACTACATTAGAGAGATAGTTGCAGAACCAGGAGGAAATGGCATGGTGCCAATTAAGTGCCTAAAAGCCGGTTTCTCTTCCTCCCTCCACTCGAAATGTTAATGTTTGGGACAACGTCTATGGCTTCATTTTACTCTTATGGTGTAAATGCTAATAAATTATCAGTGATCCGGTCTCAAGAATAAATAAATCGTCACATGTCACCAATGAACTTAAAAGGTTTCCTCATCTTATTTAAGATAAACCTACGAGTCACCTTTGAGGGTTGTTTTGTTTGTTTTTAAATCTATTTTTATCATTCCTACCAGCTTTGGAAAGATCTTTCAAACCTACATCTACTTCTGAGAGATCTTCATGGCCAGACAGGCTTTTTGTTTTTTCCTTTTAACTATTATCCTCAAGAAAAGTCTTTTCAAACAAAGGCTAGCCTGGTTCTCAGGAGCAGCTTCCAACTTAAAACCTGTTCCAAAACACGGAACCGAAACTGCCAAATTTTCTGCCAAATATTAACTGGGTCAGCACGCTTATTAAGGCTTTCATTTTATTAATGGTCACGAAACCACCGGTTAGGGAAAACATATTCACGCCAATGGAAAACGTTCAATCGCAAACAAACCCAGCAAGCCATGAAAGGCGCTAGGGTGCGGACCCAGCAAAGGCGGGACCCACAGAACCTCGGCTCAGACTGCCAAACCGCAAATCCAGGCGTGGAACAGCAGAAGGGCCGCGCGTCTGCGGAAGAAACAGTCCCAAGTCCGGAGCCCACAGCATGGCTCCACGAACGAACCGCCACGTCCTTCCTCATAGCCAGCCACCCCCGCGTCTGGAAATGCCCAAGTCCTGCTCTCGCGGGATCTCGCGCCTCACAGAAACCCCGCGGAAACGGGAGCATCACCCGCAGGAAAGCTGGGAATTCACGTGCGGGGGCGGGGCCTGCGCGAACGGGGGCGTGGCTGCGCGAAGGAGGGGCGGAGCACCATGACGCGAGGGAGGGCGGGGTCCAGAGACCTGTTGCTCGCAGGTGTCACAGCCCAGACGGGTCTCCAGGTCTCGGGCGTGCGCGCATGCTCTGCTCGGGTCTGGCGGCTGAAAGCGGCGGTGTGTGTCGGTTCGGCTGTCACGACACGTCGTGGGTGTCGGCGCGAGGCGGAGCCGGGTCAGCGGGACTGGAAGGCTGCGGCGTCGGGAGGTAGAGCTTTGAGGTGAGTCTCGGGAGCCCCCGCTGGGCGGGGGACGGAGGACTCGCGCTCCCTCGGCCTGGCCCTGCTCGGGCGCGCTGAGCCTGGTGGCCCCGGGCTGAGGGCGGGATCCGGTCGGGTCCGGGATGTGCTGGCCAGGGCTCCCGAGGCTCACGATCCAGCCCCGCCGCCGCCGGAGCACTCAGCCTTCTCCAGCATGATGGGCGTCCCTCCTCCGGGGAGCCGACTGGATGGGATGTGATAGAATCTTGGGGTTGGTAGTTTCTCAGGAGCCGTGTAGATGTCCAAAGTTAATGTTTAGCTTCTAAACGGCGGTTTACGGTACAATTACCAAACTACTCGCCGGCGGCGCGGGAGAACAGGAAGTGCCTGCACAGGTGGATCTGAAAACCAGGAGGATCAGAAACCCTGCAATCTGAGCCTGTTTTCAGGTTTTGGTATTCTCTGGAGGTTTGTTTTACCCATGGAGAGCCTGATAAATGCTTGCAAAACGTACTGCACGTCCTTATCTGTTTTCAGTCTTCCATATCTGGAAATACATTCTTTCCCCCCAAGATATTTTGAAGGCTACTCTTGAGGTACGTTTGACCGTAGTAAATTTAAGTTCTTTGAGATTAGCACTGAAGCCTTTAAGAAAAGACGTACTGGTTTTCACATTTAAGAGGTGTAGCAAATGTTGACATAAAGTCATCATAGAAAGGATTGGTTAAATTGATAACTTGCCAGTTTTATTTTCTGTTGTTTTCAATTCTGTCATGTCGATTACGGCCGAGGCAAAGATCTTTCATCCTGTTGAAGAGAAATTAAAAGGAAAAAATAATGAAGAAAAAGTTTCTCAGAAGTAAACGTGTGATTTATCTGCTATTGTCAGAATTCCATACAGACAGACTGTGGGTGGGGAAGCTGTAGTATTAAAAATAAGATTTTTGCCTTATCTTTTAGAGGCCTTTAAAATGAGCTCCTTTGGACAGCTAGTCTGGGTTCATCATTGCCGGCTATAAACTTACAAAAGTGATTTATTCAGTTTGCAAATCAAGCCAATGGTATAGTTATATATTTTTCCCAAAGGGTAAATACAACAGATCCTTCCGCTTTTTCCTTAAGAACTCTTTTTCAATTCATAGAGTTGTAAGTTCTATCCAACTCAGGGTACTTAACACTAACGATTCATTACTATTTCCTCTAAAAGGTGCAGGCATTGCTTTTTTTTTTTTTTTTAATAAAAAGATTGCAATTTTAGTGGTAGGACACACATTCTACTTATTCTTGCCCTTTTATCAAAAGTCCACAGTGCCCTTACAGTTTCCGTATGTGCTCTGATTCAAGATACTGTTTATATTGTTTACTTTCAAAAGTTCGTTTTCACTGTGTAGCGTCAAGAAATGCAGTTTGGCTGTGCAATGGCTTGGAAGTTGTGTTTAATAGGACAGAGTTGAAAATGAAAAGAAATTGCATCTAATTTAAGGGGTGATATGCACTTGGAGAAGCTCAGTTCAGTTTCTTCCATTATTAGACTTGTCAGAACTCTAGTTGTAGAAGGAACGAATGTTTGTCTCTACAACTTTCTGAATATACATTACACAGTAGTCGCTTAACTTAACCTGCAAAGGTGTTGAGTTACCAACTTAGCAGACTTGTTATTTCACATCTTTAACTATAAGGTATGGCCTAATTATAGACCCTAATGACAATCTACAGAAAGCTTGGTAGCTTATATATTTCATATGCAAACATTTGAACACGGTGTGCCGAGTGTATGAAGCTATTCAGGAGATCTTGCGTTAAGGAAGGACATGTGCTGATTCATGTCATCTTGGAAAAGCAGGGTAGAAATGGGTGATAATACAAATGTAGTTTTGGCATGGTAGATTATTAACTTGGTATTGAAATTATTTCCAAAGTGCTGTTTACAATGTATGTAGATAGTAGAAACAAGAAGTAGATGTAACTTGCTCTACCATACATAAAAAAATCCTTACAAGCTTTTGGAATTTTAAATAACTTTATATGACACCCTAACCTTGGCAAGTTACTGCATTCTTTTTTTTTTTTTTTTTTTTAATAATAGGAATACTATAGGCAAACCCATTTGTACTATTCTTTTCCAAGTTAATTTTGGAAGTCAGTTCCGGTTTGACAGATAATGGTAGGCTAGTTCATCCTTGACTTACATCTGGAAAGCAGCACTGGGTTGCTATAAAACACAGACAGAATAATTAAGGGAATATGGAGATAGGTATACCATCATTTTAAGATTAAGATGACTGAGCAGGCAAGGTGCTAATGCAAACTGGGGAGCACTTTGGGAACAGAGGCATGAGCAGCAGCGAGGTTCTCCTTCTGTTACTGTCTCCGGCTGGATGCAGCCTCATGTTATGTCTGAGACGTAAGTATCAGACCACAGATCCCATCTTTGTCAAGAGTCAGTCTAGGCTTTCTTTGCCCATCAGCACTCCATGCCTGTGCTTTTTCTAAATTCCCTACTCTGCATATTGAAGCTCTTCTCTTCTCTTAATAGCTTCCCCAAATTTAGATAATTGCTTGAGGTCTACAAGATTCCCCCCCCCCCCCATATAGTGCTGCCATATCCGAGTGGTGTAACAGTACTACTTCCTTTCTGGTGTAGTACTGACACTGACCTAGCGGCCAGAGGGTAGACATCTGCAGTGTCTGTACCAGACTTGTCTATCCTGCAGCCCACGGATGGCCTGGTCCCAGGCTGGCTATGAGCACAACTGGATATGGTTGTAGATGAGTACACTTAGGTGATTTTTTTTCCATGAAGTGTCAAATAAGTAACCATACATAAGCAAGAAAAATGGGGGGAGGGGAGAGAAGGGGAAGAGACTACAGAAAGTCTTGTACTTTTTGTGCTTATTTACAATAACAATCCAAAATTTTGGAAACAATCCAAAAATAATAATTTTGTTGTATTAATTCACAACAACACTACTTACTCTGAAAAGGAATGAATAGACAGTTGCTGAATTGTGCAGTAAATTGATGAAACTCAAAAGCATTCTTCCAAGAGAAATAAACATTATATGATTTCATTTGTGTAAAATTCTAGAAAAATTGAAATTGTGGGAATAAAGAGCAGGTTTGCATATTTGATTTAGTTGGGTGTCATAGTTCTCTGTTATGGTGTAACATTACCACAAATTTAGCAACGTAAAATGATTGCTACTAATTCTTTTACAGTTTTAGTGAGCCAGTCCAGATGGGTTCAGCAAGGTCTCTGTCCTTGGGAAACCAAAGCTGAGTGAGGTCAGGGTGTCAAATGGGTGGGTTTCTGGCTGGCAGTCCTCGGAAAGAATCTGCTAACGGGCAAATTCTTTTCCTTGTAGCACTGAAATCACGGTTCTTCAGTCCTAAAGGCTCTCCAGACTCCTCACATCCTTGTAACCCTGCAGGAGTGAAATCTGCCCACCTCCCCACCCCCTACCAGCTAAAGAAAGCTCGCTTTGCTTTTAAAGGCTCCTATATTAGATTGGCCCAACGCCCCCCCCCCCCCAAAGTGCCATTGTCTGAGTCATAAAACATGGCTACCATCAGTGGATTGTGTCTTGCCTGTCTTCAGCTTTTGGACAGTAAGGTATAAAGTGTGTGAGTGTGTGAACGTGTGTATGTGTGCAAATTATTTTACTTCTGTCCTCCACACTGGGAAAGATTAACGACTATGAAGAGGCTTGAGAGAGCGAGCTTTCAGGGAATTGGAAACAGTTGGCTGTGGTGGTGATTACATGTCGAAACTCACTCAGCTGTACATTAGAGGATTGAATTTTATTGAATAACCATGATTGAGAAAAACAGGCTAGTTTTTAAATCCTGGATGTAAAAGATACAGGTAGTGAAATCAATTCATACTAGTATGTTTAAACTCTTTAGTTTTTAACTGAGTGAATACTAAGACTGACCACTGTATAAGGAGAAGAGAAAAATAAAAGACTTAAAAAAAACTATTGTTGTGTAAGGAGGTTGAGATTAATATGAGGCACAAGGTAATGGCCAGCCCAGCCTAAGACCTTCTCTTGGGGTTGGAGTCCCTGTAGTTTGCTTGGGTTTTGCTGCTTAGCTGTTGGATGTGGAGATGATAAAAAATGTGCAGCGTGAGCATCTTCACCCTTCAGACTCCCAAGCGTTCCTGATTTTACTTTTGAAGGGTCCCTATTCTTTCCCTTACCAGTTTGTCATCTGCTGCCCTTACCAGGACCGCGGTATTTCTCACACATTCCTGGACCGCCTCACTTACTTACCTGTCTTCAGTCTATCACAAAATATCCACCCATTATCTTTAAGTGACCATTTCCCTCAGGTAGCAGTGCCGTCAGGGGTGAACTTCGCCAGTTTGATGGATGGGTAGTAGTGTGTTTTAGTTGGTGCTATTCCCAGGTTGGAATCTTTGCTAGCCATTTAGTCTTCTCCATTTGTTGATTGGTAGTCTTAGCCTACTTTCTACTTCTATAACTTGTTTTTGTTTTTTCAGCCTTCAGCCATTCTTTCTATATTTTGTTGGTTGTCTCATTTCTTTTTGAAGAAAAGGATTATTTTCTTAACTTCCTTTAGTTCTTTGAATTGTAGTGATTTGTATTCAGTCTTTTGTGTTCTCTTGCATCCAGAACTTTACATTTTAGTAGCTTCTTAAGCTCGGTGTATATTGCTTTGTCATTGAGTTCTATGAATTAATCTCACATTTTTTATTTAAAGTGTTGGATTGCTGTTTACTTCCAACTCCTACATGACAATTTGATACTGAATTTCTTGAGATTCCCTTTAGTCAAGTATGATCTCAACATTGCTGATTTAAATTTCTTTAGATTTAGTTTTTATGCTTATCTTTGCATTTGTGAACATATACATAGATAACTGTGAGTTATATAAATGTGACTAGTCTACAGTTCACAGTTATTTTTGGCACAGATTTTCCCCTCCTTTTCCTCAGGTTGGTTAAGCAGCCCCATTTCAAATACAAATGAATTGCTTGGATGGTCATAAAAAACATACACGTTCCCACACTTGATTGTTTTACCAAATGAGATCATTATTACATAAAAACATTGTTGCTTTTTCTTTCTTTCTTTCTTCTTTCACTTGGTTCCAAGGTCTCTCTGGAGAGTGGCTGTAAACAAGCGCTTTAGGCAGTATGGGTCATGAGTTCTTATACATTTTTCATGATTTTTTATTCTGGCACTCAACCTAGTACCTAAGCAGCCAGAACCTGTGCTGGACCAGGTGTCCTCTCATGTGGAAGTTCCTTATGGCTTTTGCTCAGGCTGTGTTCAGTTTGGGATAGCCATTCTCTCCTGTGGCTCTAATGGGGAAGGAAGTCAGATTTGAGTGTGTTTGGCTGGTGAGGCAGAGGTGGCATCTCACCATGAAATTCATGGAATAAAAGAAGCAGTTTATCATTTTCAGACTCAGAAAGGAGAGGGCAGGGCCCGCAGGAAGGAGAGGTTCCAGAAGGGAGGGCCTGTGGATTCAAGCCTTGAGTAGAGTCCAGAATGCTACCTAGTTGTGTATACCACAGAGTTTGGCCAGTGTCTTGGAAGCAGCCTGCCACAAGCTCCATAGAGGCACACAACTGAGAAGCTGGAATGCCACCTAGATCTAGCTCAGTCCTTTCCAAGTGTGAGACTTGAGCAAGTCAAGTACATTGGATCTAGCCACACCATGTGAAAGTGCTCAGCAGGAGGCACGTGTATAGCACAGATCAGGACCTGTATCTACCGTACTGAGGTTAAAGAATTGGAACTGTGCAGGGTAAACAAGCCCCACCTCTCATAGAAGAAAGGCCCCTCATGTTAAGAATAGATGCCGTGCCTTAGCACACTTTGATAGGCTAGTGAGTCTCTGCTGATGGCGCATGCTCTGATTCCTTCATGATTTACTGCAGTGATGCTTTATTCTGCAGTGTTCTACTCTCAATGTTGGATTTGAAGGTTTGGTTTTTGGTGGTGTGGTGGTGTGTGTGTTTGTGTATTTGTGTGTATGTGTGTCACCTGTGTACTGGTGACTCTGGAGACCAGAAGAGGGAGTTGGGTTATAGCAGGAGCTGATGTTATAGACAGTTGTAAACTGCTGGGTTCTGGGAACAGAACGCAGGTCCTCTGGAAAAGCAGCTAATGTTGCTAAGCCATCTCTCTGCCCTGAAATATATTTTGTATTTTAAATTTTAATGCTTGTTAGCAGGTGTATTACCAGAGGGCATGGTAGTAGATAAGAGATTTCAGGGACAATACAGGCAGTAAACTTCAAACCCTTACCCAGATCTAGCCAATGGACAGGACATTCTCCCCAGGTGAGTGGAGAGTGGGGTCTGGCTTTCACACGTACTCTGGTGCCTCATATTTGACCACGTCCCCTGAATGGGGAGGCCTGGTGACACTCAGAGGAAGGATAGCAGGCTACCAAGAAAAGACTTGATACCCTAAGAGCATATACAGGGGGAGGAAGTCCCCCTCAGTCACAGTCATAGGGGAGGGGAGAAAGGGGAAAATGGGAGGGAGGGAGGAATGGGAAGATACAAGGGAGGGGATAACCATTGAGATGTAACATGAATAAATTAATAAAAAAAAATAAAGTACATGCCAGTAGTTCTTAGTTATACATACAAGCAAACATCTATCACTGATTTTAGAACATTTTATCACCTCCAAGAAAAAAAGAAAAACAACCTTGTACCCCCTAGCTGCAGCACCCTGACGAAACCCAACAGCCTTCTCTTACTTCTCCAGGCCTAAGCAACCCTGTTGTTCTGCCTGCTGCGAATCACAGTATGTGGTCTTTGTGTTTGGCTTCTTTCACTCAGTTTGTGCTTAACTTTCCCCCTCTAGCTCTTAGTTGCCATTAGCTCCTGAGCTAGGCCTGGGCTAACATCAACTCCTCTGCATTGTGGATTTGGTGTGGCTTGAGCTTGCAGAGGTCTTGTGTGGGCTGTGAGTTCATATGTGCACTGTCTAGAAGATAATTTTCTTTAAGTCACAAATTGCCCCTGGTTCTTACATTTCCACCTCCTCCACAGTGATCCCTAAGTCTCTGGGGGGATTGGGGTGCAGTGCATCTATTCCAGTTAGAAGGGAGCATTCTGGTCTCTTACTCTCTGTACCTCAGCGAGCTGTGGCCTCGTGTTGGTCCTATCTCCTGCAAATAGAAGCTTCTCTGATAGGCAGTGAGAGATGAATCAGTCTATGGGTATAACCGGAACTTACTGTCACAAATATTTTCTTTTCCACTTAATTTTATGGTAGCCCATCCTTTCAACTTTTAATTTTAGCAAGTTATTTTTGTTTTTGTTTTACACATTATTGTCAACTAGCTAGTAGTGTGTTGTCTGTCTTTCCTGTTTTTTTATTCCCTGTGTTATGGAAGGTTCAGTTCATTACCTCTTTTTTGGTTTTTGCTTTTTTAAAACTTACTTACTTGTTTGATTGTTTTTTATTGCTTGTATGTGGACATGTTAGCACACATGTGGCAGTCAGTGGACAACTTAGAGGAATTGGTTTGTTCTTTGCACCATATGTATTCCAGGGATCAAACTTGGATTGTCAGGCTTTTTGGCAAGAACCTTTAACCACTCAGCCACCTCACTGGCCTGCATTCTCTCTTTGTTCACATTTTCTAAGGCTCTAGTAATAGTTACCTGAGGTGTCATATGCTAGTCCTATTTGTCTGTGGTGAAGGGAAGCGAGGTGACAAAACTCTAATACATGTGTATGCTGATTTCAGGGAGTAGAGAGGAGGTGGGGGGGCGGGGCCTTTCCTTTTTAATAATTCTTTTTAATGATTTTATTTATTTTTATTTTATGTGCACTGGTATTTTGCCTGCATGTATATCTGGAACTATAGTTAGAGACAGTTGTGAGCTCTATGTAGGTGCTAGGAATTGAACCCTGGCCCTCTGGCAGAGTAACTAGTACTCTTAGCGTCTGTGTCATTTTTCCCCTAAAAGGAACTTCTTATTTGCCTGCTTGCAGGAATGGTACTCTATGCCGTAGGGGTGACTGTAGAGCACAAAGCGGGCATGCCTGGTCTTGCTTCCACTTCCCAGACTGGTTTTGCTATAGTAGGGTCTTGATGTAAACTCTCCCCTCCCACCCAGATGGCACTGGGCAGCTGTACTTTCCTGTCTTTGTATTGTGTGGGTTCCGAGTTCCTTGGAATGGGAAGGTTACAGCTAGAAGTGTCTTTCTTGGTCTGTATTACTTGGCTCTCTTCATCGCTTAGCTGCTATCTCCTTCCTCCTGTAAGAGCCAGTCACTTTGGTACCCCCAGGCTTTCTCCCCACCTTTCATTAGACTGACTAACTTTTGTCTTAATCTCTAGAGACAGGTTAAAGAGCTGGTTCTCAACCTTCATAATGTTGTGACCCTTTAGTTCTTCATGCTGTGGTGACCCCCAACCAGAAAGTTATTTTTGATGCTACTTCATAACTGTAATTTTGCTTCTGTTTATGAATCACAATGTAAATATCTGTGTTTTTTCATGGTCATAGGCAACTCCTGTGAAAGGCCAGTTGACCCTCCCCCCAAAGGGGTCATGGCCCACGGGTTCAGAAACACTGGGTTAGAGGAAAGGCAGCAAGAACACATACTTGTTTGACATCTTAGGTAGGAATGGAAGGCACAGTTTTATTAAAGTATCTGTGTCACTGCCCCTCACTGATGAGTTCTTAAGAGAGAATAATTGTTTCACATATCTTACTTCCTGGTATGGAATTGGTGACAATTAAGTTTTGTTGAAAGAATATAATTTTAAAAGGACATTCTACTAAAAGTAGGGATTTCTGGGCTGGGGAGATGGCTTAAAGATGAAAGTGCTTTCTGTGCAGGTGTGAGGACCTAAGTTTGAATCTCCAGAGCCCATGTAAAAGTTGACCATAGAGCTCCAGTGTCTAATCCTAGCCCTCCTATGGTGAGCTGAGAGGCAGAGACAGGAAATCCAAGAAACTCAACAGGCCAGCTAGTTTGGCCTACATAGCAGAAAAACAATGAAGAGACTTTTTTCTTGGGTAAGGTAGAAAGCAAAGACCAAGACCAGAGGTTGCCTGTCCTCTGCCGTCTGTGCCTGTATCATGGTATATGAATGCCCATATTCACACGCAAATAAAATTTTAAAATAAAAGTAGAAATTTGCTCCTGTACTAGTTATTTTCCTGTTGCTGTGAAAAAACAACATGACCCATGCCCGTTATAGAAGGAAGGGCTTATTGGGCTTACAGTTGTAGCCAGATAGGAGTTCATCACATTCCAGTGGGGAGCATGGCAGCGAACAGGCAGGCATGGAGCAGCAGCTGAGGCAGGAGCAGAGAGAGCTAACTGGGCGTGGTACTGCCTTTTGGAACCTCAAATCCTACCCCTAGTTACACATCTCCCTCAACAAGTCTACACTTCCTACTCTTCCCTAACAGTTGTACCAACTGGGGAACCAAGTATTGAAACCTGGGAGTCTATGGGGGCATGCCCATTCAGTCACCACAGCTGCCAATAAAGAGTCCCTAATGGTCCACAAACGTGGCTGAGTTTACTAAGCACTTAGTGTAAATGATTCATTTCAGGATTATTTATATATCTTTAAAGAGGAGGTTGCAAACTATAGAGTTAAAAAGAGGAAACAGCTAACATCTTTAAAACAATTGAACTTCATCAAGCAGGTCAGTTACCTCATCAGTGAGGTGAGCAAGCCTTGGCCCTGGATGGGAGGAATGGACCTGAGACCAGGCAGCTGCCTGGAAACAAGGTCTGCTGACTGATTCTCTAGAGACTGGTGGCTTTCTTCTTTTTTATTTAGTGCTTTGTTAGCGGTGGGTATTTGATCAGTGATACTAGAACTGACCTAATCTCTCATCTTTTATGTGCTGTGAAGATAGAATTCAATGACTTTCACCTAGAGTTTAACAAGGCATGTATTAAGACCCCATGCGATCTCTTTCTTTAGCATTCCTCCTGTCACACTGGGCCTGTGTTCCTTCATCATACCTGTTGTGATCAGGCTCAACACCTGAAGTTGCTATCCATGCTAACTGGGGTTCTCCCCATCAGGTGGCTTTCCCTCCTTCAAACCTTGATGTACGTATAAGCTTCTTAGTGAGTCCTCTCTTGGCTTTCTTGCTTAAAATGTAAGGCACACGTCCATCCTGCTTCCTTACTCTCTCCCCCATTAACCTGTAACACACACCTTCTCTAGTTGCTTATTATATTGTCATGGTATGAAGCATGGTCTGAATGGTCCTCGCTGTGTTAGGTCAGTGCTCGATACAGTGCGTGGCTCAGTAAGCATCTGTTAAGCTAGGGTGTGCAAGAAGGACATTCAGGTGATTAAACAATTGATAGTGAGTACTTGTTTGTTGGGGTTTTTTTTTTTTTTTTTTTTTTTTTTTTGGTTTTTCTGCTTTGTTTTGTTTTTTGGGTTTTTTTTGGTTTTTTGTTTGTTTTGTTTTGTTCAAGAGAGGGTTTCCTTAAGACAATATTTTTTATGATATCTTTCAACATTACAGTTGGGATAGGTAGTGATTAATGTTCTACCAACTTTTAAAAAATCTAAATGAAATATTTTTCATTTTATATTTTGGAATGCAGGCTAGCATAACCCTTCTGATAATGAATTGCAATTATTTATTCAGTGACTTATGAAATAATAAGTGAATTTTGATCAGCTTTTATTTAAGCATTTTTTCTCTTTTTTTGTAGATTTGCTTTGAGGGCATGCTGATGAATAGGGAGTCACCTTTGATTACGTCACCCGGATCAGAGAAAAGCTACTTCACTAAAGAAACATAAAGAAAACAGCTGAGCAGAGGAACCTGCAGATGCCTGCTCTGCACCTTGTATCTCCTCTACTTTTAACCCATCAGAACTAATGACTTACACATTAAAGAAAATGGCCAATTCCTCATATTTTTAGCAGCTAAAATTATTTTTGATTAATGTTGTACAACTTATAAAATTTAAGAGTTATTAAATCTGTAAGGCCTTATTTAAAATAGCTTGCTTTTTAGCATTCACAACTTCAGCGTTTACTTTGTTTTTACTTATGAAAGTCCTCAGAAATGTAGCACACCAGGAACAAGATGGACTTGGAGGCATACAGTGCCATCGTGGATTGCAGTGGAATTCAGTGGACAGCTCGGGACATCACCCACTTTCTTCTCCAAAATACCACATAAGCATATTACTTAACTCCCATGCAAAACAAGTTGCTTGAAAATGGCCTGGGTAAAATTCTTACGGAAACCCAGTGGTAATCTTGGGAAAGCCTATCAAGCAGGAAGTTTGCTGTCCCTGGCACCTACTGTAGGCCTGCTGAATGAGCCAGGACAGAACAGCTGCTTTCTTAATAGTGCTGTACAGGTGAGACCACCAATCACTTGTTTCAGCCTTTCTCTCAGTGCTTTTAAGGGCCTCTTATTTAAGCGTTCTATTAACTCCTCATCGACTGGAGTGACCCCCGTGGGTAGGGCTGGATGTACCTCTGTATATGCACGAACATATAGGTTTACCTTGTGTGCAGTGCGTGGAAGTCAGAAGTTAGCATCAGATGTCAGGCCCAAGCTGCTTTCTACCTCATTTTTTGAGGCATGGTCTCACTGAACCTGCAGCTCGTCCGTCCATTCAGCTAGGCTGACTTGATTGAGCTTCAGGGAATTACCTGTCTTTCCTCCTTTCCCAGCCCTGGGGTTACACACACTTCACCAAAGCTTGTTTCTACATGGGTCCAGGGATCTGAACTCAAGTCCTCAGGCATGCGTGACCAGAACTTACTCAACTGAGTCCGCTTCCCAGCCCTGGAATACCTTAATGTTATTTTTAGTGGTGCAGAAGATTCTCTCATTGAACATTTTAGCTTTTATAATAATTGGAAATGATATTCCTCCACAGAGTGATGCATTGCTCTGATATAAGAACATTTTTATTCATAATGCTTAAAAAGTTAAGAATATTTTAAAGTAAACATTTTTTGTTTTAATTAGCTAACACTCTCTTGCATACTTTTTAAAATATAAGTCTAGTGTATATCCTAGTAGATAGTATAAAAACAGATGAGCTGCTTAGGTTGAAATAAGATTGCAACTTTATTTTACTTCAGTAATTCAGCTCTCTTCACCTCACAGTGACCCTTAAATTGCTCTGGAATTATAATTTGAGTAACATTGTTTTAGATTAACCAAAGTTTATTTCACCTGTTTAACACTTTTTTGAAATAATTTTGATAAATGTATATAAACATACTTTTCTATTTTAAATAATCTTTTCTCTGTGTAATATGCTTTGCTCTTTTATCAATTCCAGATGCTTTCTTCTGAACACTAATGGTAGATAGAGCTATACCATTTTTTAATGAGTGTACACATCTGTGATATGCCACATGCTCCAGCATCTCAGTCGCCTTCTCAGTTCCTCTCCACCTGGGACAGATGTCCCCGCTGAGAGTTCTGTAACTCACCCAGGAAAGGGAGCCAAAGGGGTTAGGAAAACACTCTAGTTCACTTTGGACCTTCAACAGCAGTGTTCAGCCTAGCTCAGAGACTCTACTGTGTTGTTAAGAGAAAAGAAAGTACTTACTAGATGGCAGTAGAGAGAAGGAAATCCAAGCACCACATATTTAAAATTAAGATCTTACTATCAATTCCGGTCTCTTCCTGTTTTCTACTTTTACATTTTCCTTTTCTTTCATTCCCACAGTTTGGGGGGGGGGGCGGTGCATATGCACGCTTTAGGGAAGCAAAATCTTGTTATAGCAAGTTCCAAGTATGGAAATGTTCATAGTCAAGAAAGTAGAAATACTCTCTTGCTAACATTTTTTTTTTTTAATGAACATTGCACGAAGCTTTGCCATAAAGACTATTTTTCTATCTAATGTTTGTTTATGTACTTCCTGTTGTAATGTACTTCCTGATCCATCAAATAGAACCACCTTTCAATGTAGCATCTTTTCCTTCTGCCTGAATGACCTTTACTAATATTTTTTATAGTCCTGGCCTATTAGGAATGTATTATTTTAGCTTTTGTATGATTGAAAGAAATCCATTTCACTCCTGTGTTTGGAAGATTAGCACATTAAAGCTAGGTGTGGGGCATGCCTTTAGTCTCAGTTCTTGGGAGGTAGAGGCAGGAGGTTTTTCCTTATCCCTAGCTTACAGTGCTGTGTCTCAGCAGTTTTCTTAGTGTCATTTGTGGTTGAGTTTGTTGAATGTCTTGAATCTATGAATTTGATATTTCAATCAAATTTGGAACTTGTTTACTATTATTGGTTCAGGCAGTTGTCTTGTCTTTCCCTCCTGTGGAGGACTCTAGTTAACATACTGTTGGTTTCGAGTGGCATGGACTCTGTCATTCCCATGGTTTCTGTATCTGCGTCTTGAAGTTCTTTATCTTTTCAATGTCTAATCTGCTATTTGTCATATTTTATTTTTTTATCTTAGACATTGTGATTTTCATTAGTAAATATTTGATACATGTCTTCATGTCTGAGCATCATTGCTCAGTCTTAACCTCTAGCCTATGAATTGTTTTCCTGTGCTTACCTACTAATTTCGCCCTTTATATAAAATTTTGGAGTTCTGTTTTGCGTGAGATTTTTGTTGTTTTTGTTGTTGTTGGTTGGTTGGTTGGTTGGTTGATTTTTGTGATTCCTTCTTGGTTTTTGTTTGTTTTGTTTTTGTTTGTTTGTTTTGTTTTTTCTTGTCTTTGCTTTAATGCCTGTTAGTTTTTATTGGATGTCACAGAAGTTTCACCTTGTAAGGTTACAGATATTTCAGGATTCCTAAAGAGAACCTTGAACTTCATTCTAGGGCAAGATTAACTTAGTTGGAAGCAGACTGATCATCTTGGTGGTCTAGTTTCTTGGTCAGGGACAGTTTTATTTACTCGTAAGGTTAATTTCTTTTCAGATGCTTCTTTTCTTCAGCCAGTGCTCTGTGAACTTAAGTTTTCCACCTTGACTGTTGAACTCTGAGCATGATTTCTAGTTCATGCGAGTGGGTTATTCCCTGGCCCAAGATGACGTCCTCCTTGCACTTACTGGAGTACTTGGGGGAGCCTGTGTGATCCCTGGTGAGGACTCTGCAGCGCTCTGTCCCACCTACTCCAGCAGCCTCCACGGTGACACGTTGCTACAGGCTGATTGCAAAGCCAGTTCTCATCGACAGAACTACTATTCAAATAGACGCTCTGTCAGAATACGTTCTGTCTTCTTAATAGTCAGTTTTATGATTATTTTTAAAGCTTGCTCAGAAATAAATTGAGGAATACATCTTGTAAGGCCATACCAACTTCAAATGCAGCTGTGAAAAGGTACGGATCCACTGAAAGGCAGAGAGTGAATTATACTGTTTCTCCTAGCTCTCATCATTTCAGTATATTTTTATAGAGGTTCAAAGTAAGGAATATGATCAAATTTATATTCCTTTGTTAAATTTATACAATTATATGCACTGATTTGGCTGGGGGTACTTAAACTACATGTATATATGTAAAAACTGCATAATTTCTTTCAGGATTCATGTTAAATAACTACATGAAAGAAACTTAAAAAGGAGAACATATCACTAAAAAACAAATTAGTTCAACATTAGCTGAGACTTATAATAGGCGATAGAATATAATTTTATATACTAGGATAAGGGTGGATTATAATTAGAATAGTTTTGTGATAAAGATTTGTTTTAAGGCTTTATACTACTATATTGAGAAGTTAGAGAAAAATTAATATTTTTGAAATTTTCATATATGTTACAACATTTTTATCATACCTATCCCCCACTACCTCCCTCCAGTTTCTCTTGGACTCCTCAGTTTGTCTCCATTCCTGTTTCATGTCACGGCACTGGTGGTCCTACTCATCATCTTCTTCCTCTCCTCCTTAGTCCAAACAGTACTGACATATGCACATGGATCAGGGCCCTTGCCACAGTAGAGGCCACACCCCTCCTCCCCATAGTGACTCTTCCTCCGCAGCCATCAGTCCTCAGTAGCTTCTTTGCTGGGGATCAGGGCTCCAATAGCTCCTTCCCATTCATGCTAGAATTTTTTCTGGCTTGATCTTGTACAGGTTTTTTGCAGATAACCACAGGGACTGTGAAAAGACGTTTGCAAAACCCAAGTCACATCCAGGAGTCTGCATTTCAGAGCTGTCCTCTTTATCTGGCAGCTTAGTTCTGCCTGTTGTTTATACCTGGTACATTGACCAGATAATTAGTCTCTGCCTTGACTACAGAAAGAAACTTCTCTGGCCAGAGTTGAAAGCAACACAAATCTGTGGATATAAACTTAGGTATTAGAAATTACTTTGACAACATGACTGCTTACTACCTACCCCCAGGGCTTATATTTCTCTAGTATGGCCTTTGACGAGTTTACAGAACTAGACATGAAATGGAGCTGACCTTGTGTCCAGTCAGAAAGCAGATGGTTACTCCCATAGCTCATGTCACAGCTGCATGAGTGCGTGCACTCAGTGCGGCAGGCAGGTCAATATTGTACTCTTAGGGTCCAGTAAGACCACTGATGATGTCTTTTCTCCCTCCGTCAGCTTGCACAGCACCTTTCCAACACTGTGAATGCTGGCCAGCAAGTACAGGGTTTCCTAGTCTGTCAGGTTGATTTCTCTGTATCCTGCAGTGGAAGTGAGTGGTTTTCTCAGCAGTAGTGTCTTATCATGTAGTTATAGTGGGCAACCAATAGCAATGGTAGTAGCCCATGTGTTTGGGGTACCTCTAGAGGCTCCCTGACCAATAGGTGGTAGGGAAATATCCATCCGTGCCTCGCACTGAGGTTACCATTGAGTAAATTTTGGAAACAGCAATGGAGGCCCACCCATAGAGGGTACTTCTGTTCAAACTCCTTTTTAAGGATAGACAGATGATAGATAGATAGATAGATAGATAGATAGATAAAGTTGAAAAGCATCATTGACTTTATTGAAAGAATCTAGAGGTTTCCTATTAACTGAATAATATAAATTTTCAGGTAACAAGAATACAGTTAAAACATGTTTGGCATGTTACTGTGTTGGTAAATTTTTTGAGTTAGAAGCAAAGTTATATTTAATAGCTAACATTTGCCAAATACTTACTATATATTAGATCCTTGCTGATTATTACGTATATCAGTTCATTTAATCTTTACAACTCCTGGAGTTAGATGCTACAGTAAGCATTTGTCTGTCAGTTCAGGAGCTGCTCAGCTGAAGAACTGCAGCTGGAACCCAGGCCATCTGCCTTCAGAGCTTGTGTTGTTAAACATGTTGCTGTCGTTAATCTTCCTCATCTTTGCTGAGTCTCTTGAAAATGGATTTAAATCTTGTGTTTTTATGATATGCTAAGAGATAATATATAAGAAAATTATTAAGTACTAGCAAGTACTTTGCAAAATACTCATTTTGTTTTTATTAACATACTGTTTTTAATTGAGAGAATTTAGATGTTTTAAGTTGGTTCTTTACATTATTTGGAGAAATTACTGAAAGGTACAAGGAATCTTGATAAACTTGCTTGCTGTAATTGCGTGTGTATGGACTCTGTGTCAGGTCCTGCTATGCACCATTACACTTTGTGTACTGTCTGCTCTTCACAAAAGTGGTGTGAGATGCATAATACTGTTAGTCCACTGTAGAGTGCAGGTTTTACAAAGTGGGATTTAGATGCTGGATGGATTTATTTCAACTGTTACAGGATTTTTGTTGTTTGTTTCTTGCTAGCAAGTGTCCAAAGAGCAATTGCTGTGAATATATTCGATTCATTGCTTGACTTCCACTGACCATCTTGTCCCCTATCACCCAGGAGTCTTTCACCTGGTATGACTGAATACACACATACTGGTCACCCACACTGACCACTATTTAGTACATCCCAGCTTTAAAGTCTAATTGTGTTTCCTTCCTAGATTTCGGTGGTTCCAAGTTCCTCTTTCATGTCTCTGCCAAGGTCTTTACATAGTATCCCATATTTCCTGTCTGTGTCCAGATACTTAACTGAAAACTTTAGGGTTTTTTGGGGAGAAGGTGCTCTGTGCCTGTCAGACTTTCATGTGAATCAATAGGGATTTCTTCTAGGAATTGTTGTGTTTTCCATTGTTTCAAGTGATTACACAAGTCCAGCTATACAGGAGATCAAAGAAGTTACTATTTTACTGCTTTTAAAATGTCAAAATATGCTTTTTTTTTTTTCATAGCAAAAACAATGTCATTCTATTTCTCATTCAAATGTCTTCTAGGTTTTATGGCAATTAGATATATTCCGAAGAAGCCTGAGAGTTCTGACTGGGCATGTTTGTCAGGGAGATGCCTGCATATTTTGTGCATTAAAGGTAACTACTAGTAGCTACTATTGTTTCTCCAAGTTTTTAATTTGGATGGTTATTTTAAGTGAATGCTTAAAATATGACAAGTTCTTTCTTCTACTTTTATAATTGATATTTTAATAATTTTAATAATTAATATTTTAAATAATATGAAACTTGAGACTATTGATTGTTTTGTAATTATTTTAATGACTGTGTTCTCAGCTATTACTGAGTTCTAGATGCTGCTCCCATTACTGAGTTAGTGCAGTGAGCATAATTTGTAACGATCTAGATTCTTCCCACCCTTGGAATGTGGAAGCAGGTAAATCTCCAGTTCAAGGCTGCCCTGAGCTACATAATGAGATCCTCATAACCTAAACAACAACACCAAAACTCCATTCTCATGGAGCGTACTCCTTTTGTAGAGTAGGAGACAGTGTGTAAGCCCCGACTCCCTGCCTCTGCCTTCTGCATAGCAGGATTGCAGGCAGGCTCTTTATGCCTACCTGGCTTTTTCTGGGAGTTCAGCCTTCAGTCCTTAAGCCAGTGTTTGTTTTGCCTTCTGAGCCATCTCCTCCGTTCTTGTATTCATTTCTTGGTATGGGTATGCTATTTATGTTGCAGTGAAATCATTAAAGTGTTTATAAAGTTGTTGGCATTCAACCTGCTGATGTACTTTTGATTTCTAGACAATATTTGCACAATTTCAACACAGTCGAGAAAAAGCACTTCCCTCAGATAACATAAGGCATGCTCTTGCAGAAAGCTTCAAAGATGAGCAGAGATTTCAGCTTGGCCTCATGGATGATGCTGCCGAGTGCTTTGTAAGTATCTCTGACAAACCTTAAGAGGTTAGACAAATAGCTTTAATTCTTCGTGTGATGCAAGTTTAAAGACAGAGAACTTATAAAGACGAAGAATGTCAGAACTGGTCAGTGCCTCTGTGCCTCTTGTTCATCTTTCAAGATTGCATTTAAATCACGCTGGTCTATGCTGTATATTGAGTTTTGATTATTTATGCTCTAATTTTTACTACATGTTTACAAAAATATACATGTAATTCTTTTTATATTTATATAATATATATACACACCAAGCACCCAACTTGGTGTACTATTTTGTTTTTAGTATTTTAAGACCACTTTGTGCTGCCCAGGTCCTTTGAGTGTGTAGTTCCGCTGGAGAGTGACTGACTTAACAGCAGCTACGCTTGGGAAACTGTCTCTTCCTCTCCCTGCACTACAGCTGACAGTTGCCAAAGGCTACATGGCTAAGCGGGGAATTGTATGCACATCTCCCCTCTCAGTGCTGAGATTCAGTCTAGTTTCTTCGCACAGGTTTTGTGTGTGCTATCCAAACATACCTGAATGTGTAACTGCTCTGCTTTATCCAAAAGACAATGTTTCCTTATAGTTGTCCCCAGCTTGTAGTCTTACAATCTTGATACACTCTCAATGATATTGAGCCTTAGGAGTGGGTATTGCGGGATTGTGTGTGTGTTTACATATAAACATACATATAAATATGTGTGTGTGTATATATATATTTTTCATCATATTCATTCTCTTAGGACCGACCTTTCTGCAGTCTCATTCTCTAAACTTTGGCCAGTTTGCATTTCTACACTAATCACTGTTAGTGCAAATAGGACCTTTGTTACTGTTATTTTAAGATAATGGCCTAAAAGTGTTTATTATTAGGCTTATAATTATTACAGTGATATTACTTAACCCCCTTTCATAATTAATAAAGACACAGACACCTGATGGATTTTAGAATAGCCTTACTTCACCTGGGGCATGGCAGATACTATCTCCTGAGCTACCTTCCATTAGCTCCCAGCCTCTATCCCATGCCATCTGGCTGAATCATTTCTATCTGGGCTACCTCCCATCCATAATTCCATAAATACTTGCTTATTTTTGGCCGCTTACCTCCATCCTCGACAATCTGGCCATGTCTCTTCTGCGCTATCCCATCTCGGCTCTCTGCCCTCCTCCTTCGGTGCCTGTCTGCTTCCTGCGCCAGTACCCGTGTGCTCCTCCTTCCCAAGAGCCTTCCCTCCTAACACCCTCGACTTTGACACACCTACCCCGTTATGCTCTGCCATGTTTAGGCCTTTTAATCAGGAATAATTAGGCCAATCAGGAATAATTTCTTAGGCAAAGTTACATTTTGAGATACGGGAGTGTCTGCTTATAAAAGACAGCAAGCAGACCTTGAGGGGAGCAGGGAAGATAATTAGCAATCAGATACAAAGCACCAGCCCATGCCTCAACAGGCCCTTCTCAAATGATAGTTGAGAAACACTGAGTGTGGGCAGAGTGATACGTTACTAGGGGTCTGTCTTGGTTAGTTACTTTTCTATTGCTTTGAAGAGACACCAAGACCAAGGCAACTCATAAAAGAACATGTTTATTGCGACTTAGAGTTCAGAAGGAGAGTGCGTGACTTTTGGTGGCGGGAGCATGGCAGGATGCAGGCAGGCACTGGAGCAGTAGCCAAGAGCTTACTTACATCTTAGTCCACAAATAGGAAGCAGAGAGAGCTAACTCAGAAAGGCATGGACTTTTGAAACCCACTCAGTGCCCACTCCCAGTGACACACCTCCTCCAACAAGGTCGCACTTCCTAATTTTTCCCAAACAGTGCCACCATAGGGTACCAAGTATTGAAATGATAGCCTATGGGAGCCATTGTCATTCAAACCACAGGGTCATTAGTCTGGCTGCCTATGCATAGGTAGGAATAATGCCAGCAGGGGCTCCCTGCCTTAAGGAGGTGTGTGGCAAGGGGTGCAGCAAGTACAATGATTTACTCTTTAAAAGAATAAAATGAAAGGGTTGCCACTTACTGATCTATGGTATAAATCTGAAAATTCATAGAAGGACATTGCTTGAATTATTCTAAAGTGAAGCCATTGAGTCACTGAAGTTCTATAGACCAGCTGGTCCAAGTAGGAATATAAAATGGTAATCTGGGGCAGAAAAGAGCTGAGTTGGTTTGCCTAACCAGCATGATGACCTGATTTGATTCTCAAAACCCTGTAAAATTACCCAGTACACACACACACACACACACACGAGAATTCCTGGGGCTCACTGGCAGCACCTTAGCTTAGTTGGTAAGCTCCCAGCCAATGAGAGACATTGTCTCAAAGGATGGTGTGGGTGTTCCTGAGGATGACACTTGAAATTGTCTTCTGGCCTCTATAGGCACCTGTGCCTGCACCTGCAGATAAAAGTGCACACGCATAGAACACACACACTTTTTTAAAAGTTAACCTGGTTTTACTTAATAAGAGAACACTGGGAATGTAGAAAAATGCTTCTGAAACTGAATTCTATATATTAACCACTATGATTGGTATTTAAAATAAGGCTTTACATTTTTTCGTTTTGAAGCTAGCATTGCAGAAGCTTGACTTTTGCAGTGATTAGCGAGGGAAATCGGGAAGCTAGCATTTATGACAACCTGCGTTTACACTTCAGAAACTGCTCAATTAAAAGTAGTTATGTTCTAAGGTGTTCTCTGCAAGATCAGCAACTTCTTTCTTTGTGTTTTTTAATTTTTTAATTAGGAAAACATATTGGCAAGGATTCATTTTCACCTGGTGCCAAGCAGGGATGCCGACATGTGCACCTCCAAATCTTGTGTCACTCATCAGAAGTTTGCCATGACTCTGTATGAACAGGTGAAATGTCTCAGTTATTTGATTGGACACTAGACGTCTGTCTCATGATTGGTAGATTAAGCATATGTGTTTGCCTGTAGTGTGTGTGCCGCAGCTGTGGAGCATCTTCAGACCCTCTACCCTTCACCGAATTCGTGCGCTACGTTTCTACAACAGCCCTTTGGTAAGCCCTCCCAGAGCACACTCAACAAACAGGCTAGGCACACTTTGAAGCGCAGTGAGCGTTTATTCTGTAAAATTATGCACTAGTGTGCATTTTCCCTTCTGACACTATCAAATATGCTTTTACAAGAGAGCCCAGCTAGCTTTCTCAGCTAAAGACTTAGAATTTAGCTCAATATCAGTTACCTGAAGTGCTTGCCTAAATTTCGGTTTGAAATATTTGTATATATCTAGAGGTGGAACCTAAGGCTAAATATGGAATTCATTTGATGAATACGTACCTTATACACATAATCTGAGAGTGATTTTATGTGGTATCTGTAGAGAGCCTACATCTTAAGCATGACCCATCACATAAGCTTGGGTTTACAGTTTACCATTCATAACATGATTTTAGCACTCAAATTTCAGATTTTGGAGTAATTCAGACTAAATGCATCATTTAATAAAATGTACAGAATGTATATCTTTTATATTTATAGCAGATCTTTGGAACTGCAAAAATGAACTTGAAATGAGACACATTGGTAAATGAACTGCACATGATAACTTCATCTTTACCAAGATGTTCTCTTTTGTCCTGGCCATATTTCCCACCACTTATATTGTCTCCTTTATGGTGATGAAAGCTAGGATGAGGTGAAAAGAAAAAAAAAAACAAAACACAAATACAGTGTTTACATAGGTTATTGTATTTGAGATCTCAACAGTCACCTTAAAATTCTGCCATGTTTACTGCCTGCCTGTCTGCCAGCTCCTTCCTTCTTCCTCCCTATGAAACAGCTAGATAAGATACAAAGTCTATCCTAGGCCTTATGTAACATCGGTCAATCAAAATTACTTAAGTCCTTTGTCAATTTAATGAGCTTAATTGGATAAATCTACCATAGGTGGATGGATTAAGATTGAAACCCAGGTCTGTCTGATTGCAAAATTAACCGTTAACTCTGATACTGTGAGGTTTGTTAACCATCACGTGCAGTTTGAATGTTTGTCAGGCTGCTTTCTAGTGTACTTGTATAGTGTGTTGCAGGAATGCTTTTGGTTACTGAGTATTTGTGGATTATTTAAACCATGCAACTATGAAGCATAGTTATAGTACCATCAAGTGTGTCTAGAACACAGAGCTAGGATAGAGAGCAGTGATGGATGGTATGTGACCCTTAACAGTTTCTTTTGGAAATGCTTAAATAGTTGTTTTAAGGTATCACATACCTTGATATTTTAAGATGTGAGGGACAGTTTCTAGTAATGCAGGTAACTGTCTGGCCCAGCTCTAACAAAGTGTTCACAGGAGAAGCGGAAGACATGAGTCTAGCACTAGCACTTGGGTACCTTTGTTGGTGGAGTCAGCCATCTCCTGGCTCAAATGCCTAACTTTGCCTCTGGGAACTTTAGGCCAAAGAAAGAAACTTTTCTACAATGTGTGTTTGTTAGAGTGCGATTTAAATTCAAACTCCTACTTATTAATTAGTAGAATAAATAAAATTTTATGTTAGAACTACTTCCACATAGAACCTTTACCCTCATCCAGGAGTCCTAAACAAAAGTATAGCAGGACAGGGTGACACTTAGCTCTAATCAGAGTGTTTGGGAGGCTTAGGTAGGAGAATTTCAATAACTTTAGGCCAGCCTAGGCCTAAATGTAAAAGCATGATGACATCTGAAAAGTAAGTAAGTTATTAAAAATTTAAAAAGTTGCACTCACAGGATTCTATAGTAGTCTTAATTTTTCATTTACTTTCCAAAGTTAGTTATTTTTCACTGTATGGTTAAGTTTTCAGGAAAAAAGTACTGCATGCCTATCGGTATACATTAATACTCAAAATTTCAAGAGTAATTTATAGACCTGTTATAAGTTCATTGGCTTGGCTTGATTAAGACTTCTAATTTTTTTCCTTTTTTTCTTTTTTGTAGCAATGAAGTTGAAAGAATGATGGAAAGGCATGAACGATTTAAACCAGAGATGTTTGCGGAATTGCTACAAGCCGCAAACACAGCAGACGACTATCGCAAGTGTCCTGTAAGTATAGTTAGAGAACCTCAGTGTACTTTATAAGCTGGAAAATAGGCACGCAGAAGTTATCATGTAAATACTAATTGTTCAGCATAAATTTGTCTTTATTTACTAATATTGGAGATTACTTTACACCACATAAGCTATTTATCTTAGTGTTATTGTTGTAAAAATGTTTTACTTTATGTTCACATCTGTAGTACCAGCTAATTGGGAGGTTGAGGAGAGATTATCTGAGCCACAAGTCTGTGACAGCCCTGGGCAACATTAAAGAACCACCGTAAAGACAAAACAAAAACTTCTTTTAAAAAGGATGTAGATAGATAGATAGATATACAGATATACATACAGATACATCGATATACAGATATAGAGCCCCGTCCCCTTTTTTCTGAGACAGTCTTATTCCTGGTTGGCCTGGAACTCACTAAGTAGACTAGGCTGGCTCAGTCTCACAGACATCTGCTACCTCTCTTTGTTAAAAATGTAAAGTATCAAGTGTTGATTGAAATCTCTCAAAGTCATGAAATTTATCACATGATGGCAGAGGAGTCATTTTGTTTGTTTGTTGTTGTTGCTGTTGTTTGCTTTGAGTAAATGTGACAATGATTCTTTTCTTGCATAATACTGTGAATGACTTCAGTAGTTTTGGACAGAGTCTAATACCATTGGCCCGGCTGGCGCAGCCTACCAGACACCCACTTCTAACTGCTAACAATCTTAAGGGTTTAGTTTTTGGTTTTTCTCTTCCTTGCTTTTTGTTATTGTTTTCAGGATGAATACTTGTTTTAACACATCTAAAAAGCCAGCGAGTTACCATTAAGTTCTTGCTTAACCAGTAAAGACAAGCAGCTAATTAGAACTCAGTTTCTAATACACTGAAAAACAAATTTCAGATGCACTTTAATTTTCATTGTATAATATAAGCTATATATATTATCTGGTAATTTAAAAACTTGCCCTTTGTGTTTGTTCTTCTGTAGAGCAACTGTGGCCAAAAAATAAAAATCCGCCGTGTTTTGATGAATTGCCCAGAGATCGTCACCATTGGATTAGTCTGGGATTCTGAGCACTCGGACTTGACTGAGGATGTTGTTCGGAGTCTAGCCACCCAGCTCCACCTTCCTGGGGTATCACGGCTATTTTCCTTCTTTCCTCCATGGCTTGTAAATTGCTTTCAAGTGTTTCTTTTATATATTATGATCTGTTTAGTTTTGTTCATCAGAACATAAATCTTTTAAAGTAAATATTGATATCAGATGTGTCCTGATAAGGATAAGTTTGCTTAAGTCAGACCAAGTGGAAGACTTTTTCCATAGGCTAGAAGTGACTTTCAATTACAAACTAACCCATCTCATGCCCTTTCACCCTGGATTGCCACTTGACATGAATGTGACAAGTCTAATCTAGAAAGGCTTTAATTTAAAATCAATCTACATATTGATCTCCCTGATGCATACTTGCCTTTTAAAATTGGTTGTTACTTTCTTATTTACTCTGGGTTTGTTATTGTAACAGTTACATTTTTAAATAATTATACTTCAGGTGATATTTTAATATTTCTTCAAATGTATTATCTAATCAAGAATATATCATTTATTTCACATTTGGGGGATAAGTAAAGTCAATTGTGTGCTGCTAGAGAAACTATCACTGCACTAAGGCATGGTGGATTCAGTTTATGGGACTGATTAAAAGTGCCATGTTCACAGTTCAGTATCAGTGATGCCTTCAGTGATAATGTTGGATTAAGGGCAGTATGTAGGCAAAATACTTTCATAGTAATTCAGACACATGATTCATATTTCTCCTTTTAAAGAGACAATAGTAAATATACATTAATATTTTTAAATAGCTTTTTTATAGGGTTACTGATGAAAATGCCACAGACAGTGAACTTCACCTTGTTGGTATGATCTGTTACACCAACCGACACTATTGTGCCTTTGCTTTTCATACCAAGAGCTCCAAGTGGGTGTTTTTTGACGATGCACACGTGAAGGAGGTGAGACCCTCACTAACTGCAATAGCCACTGTGACTTTTTACACTATAGAAATACATAATAACAATATGTATGATAGTGCTATAATTATTAGAGTAATGAATATGAAGATAAGCTATCTGCTACAGTTTTTCTTTTAATTTAGTTTATTTTGAAACTTAGTTTTATTCTAGTCCATTTCTAGAATAATGAGTTTTGAGGTAGGGACAGAGTGAAGACCTATATTTCAAATTTTGTATATATGATAAGGAATTGCATATATGTCATTTCTTTTGATAAATTATTTGTTTGCTTTTTTGAGACAGTGTCTCACACAATAGCCCAATCGAATGCAGAATTAATATGTAGCCCAAACTAGCCTTAAACTCACAGCAATCCACCTGTCTCAGCTTCCTAAGTGTTAGAATTATAGCTATAACACATCATACCTGGCTTTTTAAAAATTATGTTTTGTTTGTTCTATGTGTTTTAATGCACATGCATGTGTATGTTGTGCAATATGCATATGTGTGTGTTGCACTATGTATGTGCAATTGTTTGTGTCCATATGTGTGATTGTATGTACTTGTGTATGTGCTGCAGCACACATATTTGCTTGTGTGTGTGCTGTAGTGTGCATATGTGCTTACGTGTATGCTGCAGTGTGCCTGTGTGCTTATGTGTATACTGCAGTGTACATGTGTGCTGTGTGTGCTGCCATGTGCATGTGTACTTATGTGTGTATGCTACAGTGTGTATGTGTGCTGAAGTGTGTGTGTGCGCGCGCTTGTATGTGTGCTGCCATGTGCTTGTTTACTGCAGTGTGCATGTGTGTGTTATGTGTGCTGCCATGTGCTTGCATGCTGTATGTGTGCTGCAGTGTATGTGTGTGCTGAGTGTGCATGTGTGTTGTGTCTGTGTGCTGTTGTCTGCATATGTGCTGCAGTGTGCTGCAGTGTACGTGTATGTCTGTGTGTGCGTGCTGCAGTATTCGAGTGTGCTATGTTTGTGCATTGCAGTGTGCATGTGTGTGCTGCAGTATGCATGTGTGCTGTGTGTGTATGAGTGCTACAGTGTGCAGTGTGCTTGTGTGTTGTGTGTATGCTGCAGGGTGCATTGTGCTGCAGTGTGCTTGTATCTGTGCTACAGTGTCTTTGTGCATTGCAGTGTGCTTGTGTGTGTGTGTGTGTGCTATAGTGTTTATCATTTGTGTGTGTTTGTGCTTGTGCGCCATTAAAAAAAACTAACTGATAAATTAGACTTCAAAGCTTATTAAAGCTTTTGCCCTTTAGTAAGACAAGACATTCTTGAAATAAAATGATAAAGTAGGTAGAGGAAGATATAACTGATAGTAGGAGAAAATATTTATCTAACATATGTAATATAATGTGTATCCAGAGTGTATTTTAGTGGTATGATTTGTCTCTAGGATAGGGATTGACTCTCACAAGGCTTATGCGTCCTAGGGAAGTGGTTTGCCGTTGAACTTCAGCCCTAGCCCTGGATTCAAAATATTAAAAAATGAAATCTTATAATTCAACAGTAATGGGATATCCAATTTTCTTTTTAAAATGAGCAAAATACTTTACCCCAAAAAGGTGTATAAATCTTCCCTGTTATATTTTTTACATCATCAGCTATGGGGAAATACAAATATAATTCATGGTAGGATCCCAGTATTTACCCATTATATGGACTAAACTCAACAAGAATTACTAAGACCACACCATGAATTAGCAAGGATTTAGAACAAATAGATCTCTCGTTTAAGGGTAATGAAACTGAAGAACTGTCACCTGAGAACACAGGCTGCCACTGTAGTTTTTTAATTTGAGCGTGTGTGTGTGTGTGTGTGTGTGTGTGTGTGTGTGTGATGTAACCCAGCACTTCTGCTCTAGTGAAAACACGTCCATGACAGCCTTTTTCCTAGTAAACAAAACTAAATGTAAAATAAAATATTCAGTAAGAAGTGAATGGCTAAGCACATATATTAAAGCCACACAGGGTAGTATTTAATGTTTATTAATAAAAGGAGCAAGCTTTTAGTTAATGTAATAAATCAGATGAATCTCAAAGTGACCATGTACTATAACTGTTTATGTGAAATTGGAAAAAAAAAAAAACTAAAAAACAACCTTGTAGAAGTAAACACATGGTTTTCAGATACAAGGAGGGAAGGTTTTAGAGCAGGGATTACATGGTGCTGTACACAACAAACACACTGACTCATGAGACCAGGTAAGTGGTTTGTATGTTAATCTACTTCAGTAAAATTGGTGGAAAATATTTGGTATTTATATAAATCACTTTGTTTGGATACATAGCGCTTTGCTTTAGAAAATTGTGAAGAAATTCCACCTTGACATTTGGAGTTCATACTGGCCACCTATATAACTCAGATTGTAAAAATTTGGAGGAACATCAGGAATTAATCATCTGAGGTTTTCCTTTCAGATTTGTTCATGCTTATGAGATTGCCAAGAATCCCTCCCTCTTCCACACCCTCCCCAGCATCCTCAGCTAGGCAGTGTTAACAAGTCTAGTTCTCATGATTCTGTGTGATATGAAGTATCTCACTGTGAGGGTTCCCTGTGTTCCCTGTGTGTGTGTGTGTGTGATGTCTCTTCAAAGGTGGGTATGTGTGCACGCACGCGTGTGTGCTGTGTGTGTGTGTGTGTGTGTGTGATGTCTGTTCAAGTGTGTTCGTGTGTGTGTGATGTCTATTCAAGTGTGTTCATGTGTGTGTGTGTGATGTCTATTTAAATGCCCTACCAGTTTTTCAAATTGAAATATCTTCTTATTGAATTCTAGTAATTTTTTTATTCTATACACAAGTCCTTTATTATTTATATGTTGTTTACTTTCAATTTCTTCTTCAGACAATCTCATTGCGCACCATTGACTGGCCTGGAACTTACAATGTAGACCATGCTGGCTTTAAGCTCTGGAATTCCTCTGCCTTGGCCTCCAGAGTGCTGGGAGTAACAGTGTGTGCCACCACACCTGGCCACTTTGAATTTCTTAATGGCATAGTTTCCTGAAAGCAGATGTTATTATTTAATTTGATGAAATCTGTTTCACAGTTTGTTTTCTTCTTTGAGCTTGTTGGGTGAAAATATCCTCCTTGTTTTCCCGAGTTGGTGTTTGTTTTTATGGGCGCCATGGGCAGGAATTGTCTTCTCTTTGGGCTGTCCCACTTTCCAGCTCTATTTGTTGACCAAACTCTTTCATATTTCTCTATTGAATTGCCTTGGACAATTTGTCTAAAATCAGTCAGCCTTGTACAAGAAACGCTGCTAAAAACGTAGTGATTATTCCAGGCATCATGGCTCCCACCTGCAATTCCAGCACTTGACAAGCTCAAACAGGGGGTTGCCATGAGTTCAAGCAGTGCAGGTTCAGATGTGTATACAAATAAAATTTATTGATTAAGTCTTAATACAAAAAAAATATCATTTTGCCTGTTGATTTTTTTCCCTTTACATTTGTCTCTGGTGTGTATGTGGAGAGAGGTGACGGGTGTGCTACAGCTTATGTGTGAGGTCAGAGATAGTCAGTGGGAGTCAGTTCTCACCTCCCACCATGTGGGACATGGGGACCAAACCCAGGCCATCAGGTTTGACAGCAAGAGTCTTCAACCACCGAGCTGTCTCACTGCCCCAGCCTATCAATATTTTTAAGAATAATAATCTCTAAAATTTCTAATGGGCTAGTTATTAAAATTGTTGGTAATTGGACTTTGAGCCCCCAGTTCAAGTACTTTGAAATGTGAAATACTCAGTTTCTGCCCACTTATGTTACACACTTCAGGAATCGCTTTGTGTTTATTTATTGTGATTTTTTTTTTCTTTTAAAGGTCGGAACCAGATGGAAAGATGTGGTGTCCAAGTGCATTCGATGCCACTTACAGCCACTTTTGCTGTTTTACGCAAACCCAGATGGCACAGCAGTTTCTACTGAGGACGCACTCAGGCAGGTTGTCCACTGGTCACATTACAAATCGGTTGCAGAAAATATGGGTAATTTCTTTTAAAAATATTTTTGGGGTATTTTTCTGAATGTTGAGAATATTTTAAAATTAAGTTTCAGTCAAGTGAAAGTCAGGATAATTTTACTATATTTTGTTGCTCTTTTCAAAGAAACCTTTCCCTGCCAGTAGTTTCAGAAGCTCTTCTAGGAATCATCCAGAATGAGGCACCCAGGACACAGAAGAGGCTAGTTGGTGGGGAGCTCTTTCGATCAGTGAATTCTGAGATTGTAAATGTTAATAATCAAAAAAGTCAAAGCAGTTTTAGCAAAGCTATTTCAGATGCATTAAAAGCATGTAAAGCCCTGCGTGGTGTCAGCCCCTTAAGTGTTAAGTTATTTTTCTAGGATATTAAAAATGTCTGAAAAGATAACTTAAACATCATTTTCATCTAACAGGAAGGAAAGGAATGATGTGTTTTTAACTGTCTTTTTAAGGATGTGGAAAGCCTATCATTTACAAACCTGAGAATTCAAAGGAAAATGGGCTTAGTGGTCAAGCAAAACAGAGAGAAAATCACAAATTTCAAGCTGATAATATTTCATCATTTAATAAGAGCCAAATGCAGACAAGTGGAAGGAGAGGACCAGGTATGTGCTCACATTGTCCAGCGCACATTGTTGGTAAGCAGTTGAGCATTCTTTCTTTTCGCAGTTACGAAATCTGTAATTCCTAGTGAGAACTGGACAGAAAGACTGAACTGCCTAGTCTTGCCCATGAAGAGAAAGTGGGAGATTTGTGTCTTTTTGTGAATGCATTTCTCTGAGACTTATAATCCTACTGACCAACTCAAGATAATCTGTGCAGTAGAACAAGACAGCATGAATTGATACAAGTTTTGTAACCTGTGGCTAGCTTCTAATTATTCTAGGCTTTGTATCTATTACATGAACTGGAGATAGTTATGGTACCTGCCTCACAGATTTAAATAAATAAGAACATTTAGAACATAGAAAATACTTTTTGCCTCTTAATTTAATAGCAGTTTTCATCTTTTTTTTCTTTGCATATGCTTTAGGGGCTATTATAAAATGTATTTAGAGAAAATGTGGGTCTCCGTGTAAAAAATTATGTGAGTAATTAAGTATAAAATGAGTTCATTATATTCTTTGATTTTTTTAAGTTGTGTGTGTGTGTGTGTGTGTGTGTGTGTGTGTCAGAAAGAGAGAGAGAGAGAGAGAGAGAGAGAGATAAGGTCAGAGGATAACCTTGGGGAATAGGTTCTCTCTATCCTGTGAGTCCCAGTGATTAAATTGAGGTTGGCAGACTGGAGTGCCCCTCCCCTCCTGAGCCATCTCACTGCTCCATGACTTTTTTAAGTATTACTTTTTCTTTTTTTAGTTCAAAGTTTACTTTTGTTGAACAACTTGAAAAATAATGCATATTATCATAAGAATTCTTGTTTTCTTTTACAGTTAAGTTAAGCCATGATCAAAGAGAAAAGATAAAAGATATCTCCAGAGAATGTGCTCTGAAAGCCATTGAACAGAAAAATGCGCTGTCTTCTCAACGGAGAGATTTGGAAAAGGGACAAAGGAAAGACCCAGGTCGACACAGGGGTAAGTTAAGTGCTTAGAGCATTCACTTTAAAAAGAACTGACAGAAATCTTAATTTAAAATGGAGTTTTATAGTAGACTATGTTTGCACTAGTTTTTAATGCTATTTTATTTGGGGTATTTACTGCCTCTACCTCCCTTCTCCACCCCAATTCCTTCCAACACCCCAGCATTAGATATGAGAGAAAGATTAGTGAGGAGAGGGGCACAGTGTTTAGGATCTACTGAAGCGTGTGTGTGTGTGTGTGTGTGTGTGTGTGTGTGTGTCTGTCTGTCTGTCTGTCTATCTGTCTGTCTGTGACTGCAGTCCTCTAAGTGTTCCTCCCAAGCCTTCTCTCAGTCTGTCTCCTCCAAGTTGCCCCTTAAAACCTTTCCCTCTCCCTCTCCCTCTCCTCTCCCCGTGGGACCCCCAACCCCCACCCCCCAACCCCGTATTTATACCCCTCAGAGTCCTCAGAATTAAACTAACTGCAGCTGGTAAAGACCACGCCCTGCAGGAGGCAGTTATCAGCTGTGAGCAAACTAAAGCCCAGAATAAAATCCCACACTTGGGATTAAAACAAAACATGTTTACATAACGTAACTGAGTTTCTAAAGAAACCAAAACTTCCATTACAATACTATGTATATTTACATACTAAATTTTAGATATTTAAATGTTTCTCAGTATGATTTCTTGAATGCCTCTATACAAAATGTAAAAATGAAAATTTTTTTCTGTTCTTATTTGATTGGAATTTTGAGATATGTCTTAGTTACTGTTCTATTGCTGTGAAGAGACAACCATTACCAGGGCAACTGTTGTCAAATAAAGCATTTAGTTGGGGGTTGCTTGTAGTTTTAGAGGGTGAGTCCATGGTTATCGTGGCAGGAAGCAGACAGGCACGGTGCTGGAGCAGAATCTGAGACCTCTAGGTCCTGACCCATAGGCAGTGGAGAGAGAGAGACTGGGCCTGGCCTGGGCTTTTGAAACCTCAAAGCCCATGTGCAGTGACAAGCCTCCCTCAAGACCACCACGCCTATTCCAACAAGGACACACCTCCTCATTCTTCTCAGACTGTTCAACTCACGGCATTCAAACGGATGAGCCAATGAAGGCTGTTCTCTCTAAAAGCACTGCAAGATACTAGTGTTTATATTTTGATATTTTTACTTCTATTTAACTTTATTTACAAATGCAATTCACTCATACAAAACAATAAACTAGGAAGGAAGATCATGGGAAGTAGCTCATTGGTCGGATACCTGCCTTCTGGCACGGTCCAGGCTTTATAGTTGACCCTCAGCACTGAAACCAAAAAGGGAAGTTAGAAAGGGCTTCTCATTGCCCATACTTCTGTTTTTTAGTACAGTAGCTTTCAAGGCATTATAAACTGAACCTGTTTTGATTTTATGGTGTTTTCATACACTTTGTATGTCTTTTGGTGTGTAGGTGTGGCGTGACATGCATGCTGCTTCAGACTGTATTTGTTTCTAGTTGTGACAGATGCCTCTGTTACCCTTTTGGAGGACTAAGACGGCAGCTCACAAGTCAAGCAACAGTGTGTCTTCTGCTTGAACTCACTTTAAAAATTTTTACCAACATCAGACATGAGAAATATATTTGTGATTTTCTTAACTATAAGTGAGCCAAAATGCTTAATTATTTTACCAAAAAAGCAGATTTTATAATCTACTTTATAGGTCTTTTTAAAGTCCAGTTAATTTTATAAATATCTCTCAATTGTAAATAAACGGTAAAGTGTTGTATTTTGTTTAGTCAGTTGGGTTTTGATTCAAGATCTCACTGTGTAGCCCCGGCAGGCTCCACACTCTTGCTCTTCCTGCTTCGCTGTGTGAACCTCCCAAGTGCTAAGGCTCACACCTGACTTCAGGTGATGCGCTTCTTAATTCTAAGTCAGTATGTGACATATTTTAATTTTTACTATTTTCATGTGTGCTTTATGTACTGTGTGTGATGGTATGCAAATTTTCAGAAAATAATCACCATCAGTAAGATGATACTTGCAGGAAAATGATGATCAGCTCAGTTAATGTCAGCGTGCCACATTATGCCACTTCCTATGCGCTGTAATGCCATTTCTACACCCCAGAACTTAGAACTGGGGAGACAAACGGCAGAGGCAATGGGAATCAGGTGTATTTGTCATGCTTATTGACTGCAAATTTTTGAATCAACAGAAGCTATTTGAAAATGGCTAAGGTTGCACATGCTGTTGAACAAGGGCGCAACGGAAACATCTTTCTAGGAAAATAAAGGAGTTTGTATCTCTATGATGTTAATCTTAATTATCAACTTGATTGAATGCAGAAGGAACAAAGGGACAAGCCTCTGGGTGTTGCTGTCAGGGTGTTACCTGAATGCTTAACCAAGGGCAGTGGATGAGAGCTTTCCAGTGGTGGTCCAGATAGGGAAAAAACAGTGATTCTCCCTGGCTATTATGGTTGATCCTGGTTGTCAACTTGACATGCCTGAGAGTAGGGAGCCTCAACTAAAGACTTGTACTGTTATTATTTTTAAGATTTGGTTGATGAAGATTCTTCACCTTTCAAGTCTGGATCGCCTCCTGTCCCAGATGGCTTTAGACAACAAGGGAACCCTCATCTCTACCACAGTCAAGGCAAAGGACCCTGTAAACTCGACCGAGCTGCCCATGAGAGCCACACTTCAGGAAAAATGATGAGTTCAGGAAAATCCCAGAATCTTACTGTTTCTGCAGAGAAAACAGCAGGCAAAGCCAAAAGTGACAGTGGCACTGGATATGACACAGACAGCAGCCACGATTCCAGGGACAAAGGAGGCAGCTGCAGTAGGACTAAAAGTCGTCAGCGTGGTTGGAAACCCATGAGAGAAACATTAAACGTTGACAGTGTTTTTAGTGACAGTGAGAAAAGGCAACATAGTCCAAGGCGTAAGTCAGATGTCGGTAACAGACCTAAATGTAGCAAGAGTCAGAGTTCTAATAATTGGCCAAAAGCAAACCCAAAGCAAAAAGGGTTAATGACCATCTATGAAGATGAAATGAAGCAGGAGGCAGGAAGCAGAAGTTCCCTCGAAACTAATGGGAAATTAGCAGAGAAAAGTACGGGAGCCACAGAGAGCAGAGGTCCTGGGAACAGCTGGCAGATGCAAAGGACAGAGTCTGGGTATGAAAGCAGTGATCATGTCAGCAACGGATCTGCTAACTTAGACTCACCTATTGTTGATGGAAGTGGGGCACTAATGGATATCAGTGGTGGTAAAGCCTTCAGGTAATGTACAGACCAACAGTTTCTCCCTCACTATTCTTTGCGGATCTTTTCTTTTTTAAGATTCTTTTCTATTTCTGTGTGTACATGTGAGTTTATGGGAGTGTGTACCGTGTGTGGGGGTGCCTGTGGGGACCAGAAGAGGTCAGTGGGTCCCCTGAGCTGCAGTAAGAGACTGTTTGTGAGCCTCGCGTGGGCACTGAGAACCCAACTCCATTCCTCTGGAAGAGCAAGAAGTGCTTTTAATTGCTGAGCCATCTCTCCAGACCCTTCTTTTTCTTTTTTAAAGCTGTTTTCCTGCTTTGAGACTGTTATGTAAAGTTTGGACTGAACTCAGGCAAGTGAGAGCTTTGCTCTTTTATGCATTCCTTTGCTCGTGCTAGGTAAGCAGTTTACCTCCAAGCTGCATCCTTCGCAGTCACCGTACTTTTTCGGTTATTATTTGAAGTAATTTTACAGATTTGGGTTCAGTGAATTGTTAGGTAAATGCCATGAACCTGAGTGAGGAGACAGACCTAGTATATTAAAACTTATTTGATATTTCATACTTTCAACCTTAATAGTTATTTCCTAACTTCAAAATTATGACTATCTGTTCTTATGAAACTTGAAAAGCACAGAATTACTGGATTAATTTTCATTATTATCAACTTGATTTTTAAAAATAAATTTATTTGGTTTTGGTGTGGGTGTTTGGTTTGTATCTCTGGCACCATATCTATGCCTGGTGCTTACTGGGGCCACAAGAGGGTGTCTGGTCCCTGGGAGCGACTGACAGTTGTGAGCTGCCATGTGGTTGTTTGAACTCGGGTCCTCTGAAAGAACAACCAGTGCTCTTCACTACTGAGCCAGCTCTCCAGTCCTCAACTACTTTTTGTTACCAGTTGTTTTGGGTTTTTTGGTTTGGTTTGGTTTGGTTTGGTTTTTCGAGACAGGGTTTCTCTTTGTGACCTTGGCTGTCCTGGACTCACTTTGTGGACCAGGTTGTCCTTGAACTCACAGTGATCCGCCTGCCTCTGCCTCCCGAGTGCTGGGATTAAAGGCGTGCGCCACCACACCTGGCCCTTGTTACAGGTTTTAAAGTGTTGACTTAAATTGGTATCTTAGTTGAGCTTACTGACTTTTGTGTCTCAGAACTGGAGTGTCTATTACTACAGCCCAGTTCCGTACAAGCAAATGCAAAATAATTCAAATAAGTTTGTGATCAGTTGATTAATTCTAAATCTACATTTTTATTATTGTTGTTAGCAGCAATGCATTTGGACCTTTCTCCAATCTTTCAAACGTGCTTGCTCTCAGCCTAGTGGCTAATTTCTTAATATCACTCTTACTACCTTTTTCAGTTTTTAATTTTTCAAAAACATACTTAATTTTACCTCATTCCTGACCACATTGATTCATTTAAAAAATCAGATTTTACAAGAATCAGCTGCTTATGTTCTATTAAAATAATTGTTTCCATAAAGAATTAAAGGAGCTTTTTTCTCTCAGCGTTATAAAGTTCATGATGCTCTCGACATGCAGTAGCACATAATAGGCCAGCCTCATGAAGACGTGAATGTGCATTCTGACTACTGGGCAAGGTAATCTGACTTACAAAGCAATTTCCGATCGTAAGAAGAGGAGTGTACGTGTTGTAAGCTATCAATTAAATCGTATACTTTAAACCATGTGTGCTTTGGAGGCAAAGGCAGTGTTGTGGATTCTAGGTCATCTTGAACTATAAAACAAAGCAGAACAACAAAAATGTGCATTCAGTTCTTAGAAGGCACATACTAATGTCTTAACAAGTGTCATTTCTTTTCTTACACTAAACTAAGATAATCCACGGTAACCGATGTGCTTGGTATGTGTGTTTTATTTTCCAGTGAGCAGATTAAGATGAGCAATCGAAACACAGACAGTATGGAGTGTATATCTCATCAGAGCAAAGACCACCGAGAAGGTAAAACTTGCACTTAAGTATGTTTTGATGGTTGCTGTGGTGAGTGAGCTACAGTAACTTATTGATTGCTGCCATGATCTACCATATATCTTGGTCGGTGCTTCTGTCACCGTGATGGAATACTCCGACCACAGTAACTTGGGAGGAGAGGACTCATTCAGCCGACACTTCCACATCACTGTTCCTCATCAAAAGAAGTCAGGACAGGAACGCAGACACGGCAGGAACCTGGAGGCAGGAGCTGATGCAGAGGGCAGGGCAGGGTTCTGCTTACTTACTGGCTTGCTCCCAGTGGTTTGTTCAGCCTGCTGTCTTCCAGAATCCAGGACCACCAGCCCAGGAATGGTACACCCCCTTCCCACATCAATCTGTGCACACTGTCTACAACCTGATCTTATGGAGGTATTTTCTTAAGTGAGGCTTCCTCTTCTCAGACGACTTCAGCTTGTATCAATTTGGCATAAGACTATCCAGAACACTGTAAAAACCCTATATGGCAAAAATAATCATTTTGACTTAAGCGGGGTTCTGCCTACAATGCCAGCACTGAGTAACTTAAGTAAAGCACAAGGATTATAAATTGAGGCCATCCTGATAGAGTGAGACAAAACTAATAGATAAGTACAAATAACATTTAAAATAACTTTATGCCAATAATTGTGTTTTTATTTCATGCATCTATCATAACAACATAGGATAAAGACATCCAACCTTTATGTATACTGTCTAGTCATGCTGTGTTTTCCACATTTGCTTCACAACACTGATTTTAGGTTTTTATCACTTTGATTAGCTGAATATGCTTTTGAAAGGCTGAATAGCCTTTTAAAATACACTTTAGTTTTTTTAAATATTTATTGACTGTGTACATGTGTGTGCACATGCACACATGCTATCATGCATGTGCAGTTAGAAAACAACCTCAGAGTCAGCTCTCAACTTCTACCATGTGAGTTCTAGGGGTCAAAACTCAGATCTTAAACATTTTGTGGTAAGAACCTCTGCCCACTGAGCATGCCCCCCACTATCCCTGAGTATACCATATATGCCTTCAACTTTGCAGCATTTGAGTGATTACTTGTTCAGTTGACATGATGAAATCTTTGAGTCCTAGCCCTCCATCCCCCAGTAGCACCTTGAATTTGGGGTTTTGACTTGATAGACTTTTGGACACATTGGTTTTCGGAAGTTTGGTTTGATGTTTCTTTAGATTTATTTTATTTTAAATTAATTATGTATAGGCCTTTATATATAAATGAATGCTAGTGCCCAAGGTGACCAGAAGTTGGAGTTGCAGGCAGTTGTAAGCTGCCTGACATGGGTGCTGGAAACCAAGCTAAGGTCCACTGCAAAAGTAGTGTGTGCCCTCAACCACTGAGCTATCAGAATGTGTGTGATTTTACTCCCTGCTCCCCTCTTTCTTTCCCTCTCTTCCACTGGAGCCTTCCTTCCAATAGGTACCCCTCCTGCTTTGCTTTCTCTTTGTGTGTGACCCATGAGTTTCCATAGCTTCTATCCTGACTGTTGGTTGGAGGTCATTTGGTGGAAATCCTGTGGGAGGGATGGGGCAACAATGAAATGTTGATGGACCCAAATTTGTGCAGGTCTTGTACAGATACCACAGCAGCCATATGTGCTTGTCACAAGTTTATACCTTATTCATACCTGTGTTCTGAGGGTCAACGTGTGATGCTTTCCAAGGTGCCAGTCAGTGCCTCACACGAGCACTGTAGAGGTAGCAGTGCAATAGTAGAAATGAAAGGCGCGTACAATGTGGAGAACATCTCTGGGCTTTTCTCATCCATTGTCCACCTCAACACTTACAAGCGGGCCTAATTTAAGAATGACGACATGAGTCTAGAGAGACGGCTCAGAGGTTAAGAGCTCTGACTGTTCTTCCAAAGGTCCTGAGTTCAATTCCCAGCAACCACATGGTGGCTCACAACCATCTGTAATGAGATCTGGTGCCCTCTTCTTGGCATACAGGCAGAATCCTGCATAATAAATTTTTTTAAAAATGGGAATGTGAGTTTTACAAATGCCTGGGACTGAATTAAGGGTATGTGATAGCCACGATACCAGGGAGAACGGGAGAGTGCAGTCTTACAAATGCCTGGGACTGACTTGAGTTTATGTAATAGCTATGATGACACCATAAACCTTAAGAACGATTAATAAGCAGTCATCAGAAAAGGTTCAGTTTGGAAGTAATATGTAATGGCATGGCATTATTACATGTGATATCCTAAAAATATGTAGCAGCTTATAAGCCAAACAAACAGAAGTTTGTGGTGGTTGAAAATGGATTGTGCTGTTGAAATAAAGGAAAATGTTTTCAAGTTTTAAAATTTAGAGAAGAGGGGTGTAACTTTTTATAGTCAACAGCCATCATAACCAATCATAAAATATTTTAGTCTACGCCAGGCATGGTGGCACACACCTTTAAACTCCACACTCAGGAGGCAGAGGAAGGTGGATCACTGTGAGTTCAAGGCCAGCCTGGTCTATAAAGCAAGTCCAGGACAGCCAAGGCCACACAGAGAAACCCTGTCTCGAAAAACAAAAACAAACAAAATTATTTTAGTCCAATGCCTCCTTACAGTGCTTGTAGAGATTATTTTTCATGTTATAGACCTTTAAGATGATTATTTGTTAATTTATTTTGTTTTCATCGCATGTATGATATCAGGAGGAAACACTTTCTATTAAGGAAATAACTTTCCCTTCCTGTATTAAAATGCCTGGCTTGTTTTAAAAGTTCGATAAAAGTCTAAGTAACCAAGTTATTACAGGAAACAGTAAAAGGTTGGCCAGAAATCGCAGCAGGAGTCAGATAATGAACAATAAGTGCAAATTCAGTAAATGCTTCTTGCTTCCTGATGGCTATAATAAACACAAGATCATAGAGATTTTGATAATGAAGACTTCATTGTTTTACAGTGAGTTTACACATTTAATGTGAGTGTGTGTTACATTTTCACTTTTATTTCAGTAAAGAATTCTTAACAAAATTTACAATTCTAATTATTTTATGTGTATTTAAGCACTTTTACATTATTGTACAACTATCTATGTCCCAGACATGGATATCAAAACCAAGACTCTGCACCCACTACACAGCTCTTCTCCCCTCAGGAAACTGGCAGTGATCAGACTGGCTTGGTTGGTTGGTTTTGTCACCAAGTTAAGCTGTTTTTGGTGCCTCCTATAGGTAGGCTTGTATTTATCCTTTTGTATCTGGGTTATTTTATCCATCATGACCCAAGGCTTATCCACGTTATAACACACAAACACTTCATTTTCTTTCATTTGCTGAGATTACATCATTTCCCACTTCCCTCTCCTCTAAGCCTTTTCTTGTGCCCCTCCTTGCTCTCACTCACATTCATGAACTTTGTTTCATTAACTGTTGTTACAAACATGTATACACATATACATAAATGTGTGTGTGTGTGTGTTCCTAAATACTTTCATACAATCTGGTGAGTCTAGAACGTTATGTGTAGCTTTTCAGAGCCCTGCCATTTTAGTTTATAACATCATAAAATTTAGGTAGCATAGCACAGATTACTATATACTAAATTATCTTTTTATTTGTAAATTAAATCAGTGACTAATTCCTTTTCTTGAATGCTTAACATCTGCAATTATAAGTTGAAATAAGAATGTAAGTTGAAAACTGTAATAATTACCATTGTATATTTAAATCTCACAGAATAATGAGTGAAGCTTGCACTATTGAGGCTAATTTTAGTTGTATTTCTCGATGAATCTGTTCTCAGTATGAGCCATCTTTTCAGATAAGACATACATTTCAACTTCTTGAATATTGCATTAGGGAGCTTTACAGAATCAGAACTAACATTAATGTAAGCTGCTTGTCTTAGTATTGTGGTTTCTTCTGTGCCAAGTGTTATCAGATTTACAAAGAACGTAGAGCCAAAATTCCCTGTAAGACATGTGGATGTCTATGTCAGCAGCAGAGAAAAATAACACATCTATTTTTAAATTAGTTGGAATTCTGAAGTCACACCACTGGGTTGAATGCCTGCCATGGTGATATTAAATTTTCACACATGTTTATAAGCCCTCTGCTGCCTCCTGCTGCTTAGTGTGTGAATAATTAGTACAAGGAAAGAATTGGGATTTTTTTCTTTTGATAAGTTAAAATACTTTTTAAAATTGGTTTAGTCAGATTACATCTCAGTTGTTATCCACCCCACCCCACCACTTGTATCCTCCTGTTCCTCCCTCCCTCCTTCTTTCACCCTATTCCCCTCCCCTAGGTCTGTGACAGAAGGGGACCCCCACCATATGGTCACAGCCTATCAAGTCTCATCCTGGTAGCCTGCTAATCCTTTCTCTGAATGCCACCAGGCCTCCCCACCAAGGGGAAGTGGTCAAATATGGATATTTTTGGTAATTAATTTTTGTGTTTAAAAATGTTTGTTAAATATTTAAAATTATATTTGTACTTAATAAGTACAAAGTAGAATGAATTTTTAATCAATGTGAAATGATTAAATCATGCTACGTTATCTCCAGAATTTAACTTTCTGATCATAAATATTGATTTTTTTTTTAGAGTGACATTTACCTTAATTAATTAATTTCTGGTTGAATTTTTGAACCATCAGGTTTGTTTTTAATATACTAAAAATATTTATTTAGGGATTAAAATGGCATCTGAGTTAAAGTAACTCAATGATTTATAAACTTTAGTTTCAGTTTTCTTTTGCTTTCTTTGTAGCCTTCAATTCATAGATCAGATGTTCAGATAAATTAGAACCAGGAGAATGAAGGGAAACAGGTAAATAGGTGATGAACTAAAGTATAAAAGAAAACAAATTTTAAACTGTACGTTCAATTGGTAACTCAAGGTATGTGGGTATTTTCTGTGTCATTACCTTGTTAAAGAATATTGTTGTGTGGCATATACTGGTGGGATATGTCAGAGAGCCAGAGGAGGAAGATCATGAGTTCTAGGCCTGTCTGAGCTTTACCTTTAACCATATAAATAAAAGATGGATTAATGGATGGATGGATGGATGGATGGAGTTTAAATTGATGGCTTTGTCTCATCAGCATGGGAGGTGATTAGATGCTTGCATACTAATGGCATATGCAAATGCAAGCAGTAGCTTTCAGCTCACCCGGGCACACTTGAGTGATCTCATGCCAGGGCACAGCATTGGTTAAGTTTCCTGACTTCCACATCTTCTTTCCTCACGTGCAAAAGGGAATTGTTTTTGTAGAATAGTTATGGCTGATGTTTTTAAAAGAGAACACTGTTAATCAACTAGGACAGGAAATGAAGGAAATCTTGTGTTTTGGAACATTTTTATGCCCTTAAAAGAGGATTGCTCTGCAACAGGATTTGGTTTCTGAGGATTATATCATTATTTCCTATGCTGATGGTGTAGAAAGAAAATGTTAAAATATGTGTTCACTTAGAGAAAAATCTAATGCATGCCAGCATAAACAAGACTTATTTGGGGCAGAAGACCAAGCCCCAGAAAGATGAAAAAATAGAAACATAGATAATGGGAGGGGGGATATTTGATTTTTTTTTTTTTTAAGTGCTTCGAGAACAAAATAGTGAAAGGGATGAGTGGTTGTAATGCCTGGCTGCATTCTTTAAGTGTTTTGCACTCAGACTGTTGTATTAATGGTCTCTTCATGTACAAAGAAAATCCAGCATCCCACAGGTAGCAGCAGTTGGGAACTGTCAGACTCTGTTTTGTTCTAGAATGACCAGCACTGTGTTGACTCTACAGAATAGGTTTCATACATCACTCATTAAAATCATTGATACTTAAATTTTACAGGGCTATTTTATCTGATCATGAGTCTGTGACATCTACATAGTAATTCTTAAAAAGTTGCTTTGCTAAATTACTCAAATCTTTAAGATGCTGATAAATTTTATTTTATTATAATTTGTTAATATTACCACAAATATGAGTGTAAGTTGCAAAACTGATATGATAGGTACACATTTTCTAAAATTTTACTAAAAGCTTAATCTTACAAATGACAGTATCACCAACAATTGTGCATGTGTGTGTGTGTGTTCACTTGTACATGTGCACACTTGTTTGTGGAGGTCAGAGGTATTGTTCTTCATGCACTGCCAACCTTTTTTTTTTTTTTTTTTTTTTTAGTTAAAAATAATTTTTTAGGGTTTCTTACTGACCTGGAGTTGTCACCAGGTAGGCTGGGCAGCTGGCTAGTAAGCTCCAGAAAGCACCTCTGACTGCCTCTGCAGCTGTAATTACACATGTGTCACAAGGCCTGGCAAACTGAGGTCCTTATGCTTGCAAAGCCAGCTCTTCACTAATTGGGGTATCTCAGCCTAGCAGTTATTTTTCTTAAAGTGACAGGCTCACTCTTCACTCTTTCATTTTCAAGACTATTTCTGGTAAAACTCAAGTCTCAGTTTCATAGTTTACCATCAGGTAAAAATGATTCTATGATAAGATGGTGGATAATTCAACCCAAAACTCAGTCCTAAAAACGCTTTTTCTTAAAAACAACTATCATACTTGCATATGCTGCAATTATACATCCAGTTTCTTTACTTAAACTATATACAATAAAAATATGTAAATTAAATCTGTACAATAAGCTTTATTATTGCATTGAAATTTTATTTTTTACAGTGTGTGTGTGTGTGTGTGTGTGTTTTCCCGTGTGTCCCCATTTGTCCCTCTGCACAGACAGATATACTTGCACATGCATGCGCACATATTAGCCACAGTCCATATATGTGTGAATCACAGAACAACTTGCAAGAGGGAGGTTGTTCTCTCCTTCTAGCAAATGGGTCCAGGGATCAAACTCCTGACCACAGGCTTGGAGGCTGAGCCAGCTTGCCGGTGCTTCGTTGAATTTTTGTTTTCTAAAACCATAAGTGTATGGCAGTGAATAACAGTTAGTGTAAGCACAGTTCCACTTCTTGATGCTTTGTGTTCACAAAACAGGTCACTAAGTTCCAAAGTTCTGTGTTTTGGTTATAATTTTGTATTAGTGGTTTTACTGATGTTTTCCTATCTGCCTCAAATCCCCTGTGCAGTCTCCTGACATTCTGACTCTTAGGTTTAGCTAATGTCAGAAACTGGGTGCTCTCAGGTAAACGGCTATAAACATGCGTGTGTCTGAGTCCATGTGCATCCTCGACCTTGTAACTTTTACCTCTCAGTCTTAGAGAGTGATAATTATTTTTATTTGAGCTATTTAAAGTAATACTGATTCACAGATACTTTACTCTGAGCATTAATGTTGTTAGGCCTGTTTAGTGGGTAATCTTCCAAGAACCAGGGTTGAGAAGGAAATAAAGGTAGAACTGCTACCTTTTACTTGACACAATATTGGGTGCTGCGTACTAAATATTTTTTAAACAGGAAAATGTGATTTTGGATTTTAAATTTACAATATTATTTAGAAATAAGTCAGATTGTCAAAAGTTATTTTTCATAAGCCTTAATGTTCAAAAGCCTTGTATCTATTATTGTTAGACTTGAGAGTAAGTTAACTCATACAGGACACAGTATGAATCATGGTTAAAAGTGTGGACATACAGCCAGGCATAGTTGTACTTGCCTGGAATCCCAGCACACGAGGCAGGCGGATCGCTGTGAGTTTGAAGCCAGCCTGGTCTACAAAGTGAGTCCAAGACAGCCAAAGATGCACAGAGAAAACCCTGTCACAAACAAATGAAAAAAAGATTGAAGATTACATTTTAAAAAAAAAAGGTGCAGACCTGAGCTTGGGTGCGGCTCAGTGGTAGAGCATGTGCCCATACCCAGCTATGAAGGGAGGAGCACAGGCTTGAATTACACAGAGCATTTGCTACCTAATTAGTCTTGGTCTGTTTCTACATGAAGATGATGATTTAATAAGATTTACATGAATAAAAGTTTGCCTTCTATGCTATTTTAATATCATGCCATTATTTTAACTCAATTGATTCCCCTAAACATCCCTGGGAGGAAGCTAAGATGGATTCCTACTTCATCATGTAAAGGAGGCAGTGTAAACAGCTAAGAGGCCTGCTTTAAGTTACCATGTCTTCAGATGCAGGATTTTTCCACTGATTCATTCTATCCAGTAACGATCATGCAGTGGGGAAGTACACATGACCAGGAACAACACTGTCCTGGGATTGCTGACACCCTAAGAACAAGTAGTCTTACCTAAAAGGATTCATTAACCAAAGGAAAAGGGCAGGGGGGGGTGCTCTTATTTTCAGTTGTGTTGACAAATGCACTTTTTGGTCTTTACTTGCAAAAACTACATATTTGTAGATAGCCTACTTATATGCAAGCATGATGGGATAGAGTCTATAAGATCATTTAAATAATTATATATGCCTTCTCTGTTCCACCCCCCCCCAGGCTTTCGGAAAGAACTCCAGGACTTGGAAGCAGGTGATAAGCTCCACCTAGAATCACATGTGCAAATAAAAAGTCATTTGATAAAAAGGTAATCATAGATATTTAGAAATAGGAAAATTTTAGTTCCTAAATTCACGTATAATGGGAACTCTGACCGAAGGGCATACTTGTTAATTTCTAATCTGAAAACATTACAATGCTTATTTTAGTGGGATTATTTAATAGCATGTAGACCTTAGGGCATTATGTCTGCAAACTGCTGTGTATTACTAGTTTATTGTTATTTTAATACACTTCATGGGTGTACAGTAGTGCCGATGTCCTTAGCTTTTCCTTATACCTGCAGATGCCTAATGCCTTTTCCATCTTAACTAAGCAGCTGTTTGCCCTGCAACACTTAACTTTTGCAGTTTGAAATATAAACAAAACCAGTGTGACTTTAATTTTCCTTCTTCATGGTCTTGGTTCTTACCGTAGATATTAGAACATCAGCCTAGTCTCCAACTCCCTACGTCTAGAGCTTTAAGAGATTTACAGAAAGCACTTCCTTCTTGGCATGACACAGTTGACATTGTCAGTCACTATGCTTGCACTTTGAAGCCAGGACTAGGTGAACGCAAACATGGATAGATACAACAGCAGTCCATGTAACAGCGTATCGCTGAGTGGGTAGGTCTCAGAAACAGCATGGATAGACTGCACAAAGGATGATGGTTCACCGGGCGTGGTGGCGCACGCCTTTAATCCCAGCACTTGGGAGGCAGAGGCAGGTGGATTGCTGTGAGTTCAAGGCCAGCCAGGTCTACAAAGCAAGTCTAGGACAGCCAAGGCTACACAGAGAAACCCTGTCTCGAAAAACCAAAAAAAAAAAAAAAAAAAAAAAAAAAAAAAAGGATGTGTTCATATCTTAAAGGGAATGCTACAAAATAAGAATTTTGTACAATTTAAAACTGAATTAATGATTTCAGGGAGTTTTTATTTAACAATTCGCAATGCAGTTGACCATAGGCAACTAAAATCATGAATAAGGAGGGTCTACTGTATGTACAAAAATCAAACTTTGCAATTAGGAAAAAGTGACATGCAAAGCAAAGGAGTGGAGACTTCACCATAGTTGTATCTACCTAGCCACACCATTCTGTTGTTTCAATTCCAGATAACTCGTAGATGAAAAATAGCTTTACCATAGGAGAAAAATAATTTTATTTTTCTTTACCCTAAAATTACTACCTCAAGTCAGTCTTGATTAAGATTAGTACACTGTCTCACATTGTATCTCAGAACTTAAGTCTCTGCCTCTGCTGCCTGTAAACATTATAATCTTGGTAGGAAATGAGGTACTGAATTATTTGCTTGTAACATGTCTCTTAACTTGTATATTTTATCATAAATAGATGTAATTTCACTGTTTTTAACTTGAAATGAGTTTTTAAGATCACATTTGTAATTATTAGGAATGTGACTTGGACTCTGACTATATAGTGACATGGTTGCGTACCTGATTATCATGCACAGGCCCTGGGTTCAGTCTCTTGTCACCACCTCTACCTATCATACATACAAAGAAGAAAACAATGATTTTTTAAAGTGATAGATGTCTCTGGTAGGCATATATGTAATATAGATTCACGATCAGAGAGAACTGAAAATATTAATGGCTACACAGTAGTCTCCTTTCTACTGCTGTGTTGTAAAAATAAAATCCGTAAGTTGGGAAAATCTAACTACAAGGCAAATGTTTAGTTTCCCTATTTGGTTAATTGGTTTTATTTTTATTCTCAAACTTCAGGTCACATATCAGTGAAATCAGTGACAAGTTGTTTCCTTCATGCGGCCCACAAACACTTAAGGACCAGATTGCAAGAGAACATATCTACCAGACAAATGAACAAAAAGTAGAAAAACCAGATGGGACCAAGTTTTCTGAGTGGCGTAACATAGAAAATTCTGAAGGAACAGGCTTGCTGTTTCACATTGATGATAGTTCTGTGGCTGGGAAGAGAGTCAACAGTAATGAAACAGTCTCACCATCTTCAATGTCTTCACATGGGAGAACTTCTGGGCTAAAGCCTGAAACCGGACCCCTCATATTTTGGCCACAGCAAAACATCACAGAACAGTGTTATGCTGAGAACTCTCCATGCAGAGAGCATACACTCCAGTCAACCTGCAATGCTGACAGCTGTCAGATGCCAAAACTTCATTGCCACCGTTCACCACCCCCTTTGCCACCAAAGAAATACTCTACGACCAGTGCAGCACAGTTAGAGAGAGCTGGATCTATACCTGGTGTGACACTTACAGAGGCATGTAGTGCTAATTCCTCCAGTCTTCCAAAACACAGCTGGCATATAGCCCCAGGAACAAGGCTAGAAGGGAGTGCGTACGTGATCCAGGAAAGAGATAAAGAAACTGTTCAAGTCAAGCAGCGTGCTGCCAACAGCCACCCACCCAGCAGTTCAACTGATTGCCAGGCAAATGCAAAAGTAGTAGTCAGTGCGTTTTGCCAACCAGATCTAGACTCCAGTTCTGTGTGCCCAAATGAAACAATTTCATTAACTACCTATTTCTCAGTTGATAGTTGCATGACTGACACGTACAGATTGAAATATCACCAAAGACCCAAGCTCTGTTTTCCAGAGAGCAGTGGCCATTGTAACAATAATTCACTACCGCAGCCTGAGCAAGTAGAGGGCTCCATTACATAACGGTCATCCTTGGTTTACCTTGCCCTTCCAAACAAAGAGACAAGCGCTGGAGGACACTGTAAGATAAATGAGCCAGCCGTTAAAACAGACTGACCAAATCTAGTGATACATAAAACAAAAACTGATATTGTGAGATTACTAATCAGGTTAACTTTATATATTTTATGATGATCAATTTACTGAATATTTTAGAAATTTCCTTTGAGTGCTCTTGGCATACCTTGCAAAGTAAGAGGCTATATAACTCATTTGCTGTATGTAACAGTTGAGCAAACACCATATCTCCTGTTATTTGGCTACTGGATGTGTAAATATCATACTAACTAGTATATAGATTGGTTGGTGCATCTGCTAATTAAGAAATGCAATATGGCCAGCCATGGTGGTGCACACCTGTAATCCCAGCACTGGGGGAGGCAGAGACCAGTGGATCTCTGTGAGTTCAAGGCCAGTCTGATCTACAAAGTGAGTCCAGGACAGCCAAGGCTACAAAGAGAAACCCTGTCTCAAAAAAAGAAAAGAAAGAAAAGAAAACAAAGAGAAATGCAATGTGTCTAGGGAAAGCAGTATTTGCTTTTTGCAGAGCACTTTATAGTGGGTAGCCAAAGATAGCTATATCCACAGGATTTTGACTTCTGTGACAGTCTATTACATATGATCATTCAAGTGTCTTAAAAAATACCCATGGATTTGTTATGTCATCATCTGGAAAGCATTTGCCTTAATGATCAAAATTTCTTAATATCTCAAAGTCATATAAAACTTACCTTGTTCCTAGAACTTTTCAGAATATGTACCTAACATAAATCAACCTTTATAATTTATACTCAAAAATATTTCAATCATGTAAGTTGAAAGTAAAATATGATAGTACATTATTTATCTTATTGGTTTCTAGCTTTATATGAAATGTGAAAGGTCTTATATTTAGTTTGATTTACTTGGGCTGCTAATAACCAGTGTTACAAATTAACATTGGGCTTTCTTATTGGGACTGTCACTGCTGCTTTGATCACTTAAAAATTGCTAAAGATTGTCAGTGCTTTACTATTGAGGCTTCTAGGTTAAATGTCTGCCTTTATTTAAAGAGTTAATTTAGTCATTCTTTTCTTTTAAACAAATAATGTTATCTCCACTTCATAGAGTGGAGTTTATACTAAAAGGAATTTTCATTATTATGTTGGAAGTAAGCTGGCTGAATTGCCTTAACAGTTAGGACTTTATTTTGCAGCACCTGATGAAAAATCAGGCTTTAGAATAGTTTCATAATTCCTACTCCAGAGAATTGAGAATTTCAGAATTAGTTGTCTTGGGCCGGGCGGGGTGGTGCACACCTTTAATCCCAGCACTCAGGAGGCAATGGCAGATGGATATCTTGAGTTTGATGCCAGCCTGGTCTACAAAGCAAGTCCAGGACAGCCAAGTCTACATAGAGAAAAACCCTGTCTTGAAAAAAACAAAACAAAACAAAAAAGTTAATTATCTTTTTATCTCTAAATGGGTAAGGTTCATAATCATTACTTTAAAACTCAGTAGCTTGGTGAGTCCTGCAAATTGTTAAAACCCAAAGTGTGTTTAAGTAAAGTACTTCTAGATAAGCTGAAAATTGCTTATAAAACTCTAAATTAATAGTTAATCAATTCTTGGCCAAATCTTGTTTTTGTTGTTCTTTTCTAGCATAGTAGTCAGTGATCATTACTTTATATTCTCTTTAAAAACACTTGAATATCAAATTAAGTTTTATCCTTAAAACTTATTTTTTAACAGCTTTTAGTATGGAGTCTGTAAATAATGTAAAGTTTGTAAAATTGTATGAAATGTCAGTTTATAATTCTTGCTTTTATAACATTGTAAAATACTAGAAAAGAGCTTGTTATTTTTAATAGCTTTTAAAATATTTTTAAGTTTTAAAAAGTTTTCTATTTGGTCCATATTCCCTGTTGGGAATGTGTTATATGAAACATTAAACTAATTTCTGTATTTTACAGCAGTTTCATAGATGTACCTTTTCAACTCAGTTGAGTTTGCAAACAGAAATGTCATTCCTCATTTTAATTACTGCACCACTCAGTTAGGACTCTGCATTATATTATACTGACTGAAGCCAAAACTGATCATTTGTTGACTCAACACAGAATAGATTCAGTCCTTATTGGCTAATTGTGTAAATTTCTTCTTCTCTGGTGCCTATTTTTAACAAATATTTCCTTGTTATAAGCTTATAACTTCTTAAACAGTGCAATCATGTTTCAAATAGTTCTACCCAGAATATTATATTTTCATGTGAAATCAATTTCTTCTGAATCAAAAGTTAAGAGAAACTCAATTTTAAGCTAATATAGCTAGTCTTTTCTTTGCATTCATGAACTGTGGTCACCTTCCCCACATCACACAATTTATGGGAAACTTTTTTTTAATTAACGATAACATAATGTTAGCCCAGGATGTTCCTGAGATTTAAATCTCAAAGTCAGAACCGCAGCTCCTACAGAAACTGACAGCTGTTCTACAGAGGACAAGTCAATGATTTAGACTATGAACAGTAAATCTCTGGAACACCTACACAGCTTTTTGGGTTGAAAACAGCCATAAACAATATGTAATGGATGCACAGGGCTGTTTTTCAATAAAACTTTTATCAACATCAAATCTAGATTACATGTAATTTTCATGTGTCATGGAATTATTTTGTTTTCTAATCACTTTAAATTATTCTTTTAAAAAGAAAACCAGCTGGGCATAGTGGCCCACACTTTTAATCCTAGCACTTAAAAGGCAGACGGATCTGAGTTCAAGGCCAGCCTGGTCTGCAAAGCTCTGTACAGGGCCAGTGAGACCCTGTTTCAAAAACAAAAAGCAAAAGCAAAATCCATTCTTGATTAAGAAGCCTTATAAACAATATTTGGCCCAATGCCCAGGCTCTACATTGTCACAGGACAGGTCACCCTTGTCAACACTGACCTCCAAATATAGCTTGTGTTTATGGCCTGGTATTTGGAGCTCTTTACATCCTGTACCTTGAGGTTAATGTCTCCCTAAAAACTTAAGTCCTAAGCCAATTCAAGTGCAACTATCTGATACCACTTCACATTTAGGAACCAAGTGAGAATCTGCAAAGGAACTTACCAGATTACTCTTTTGCTGTCTTTGATGGGAACAAATTTGCGTCTTCCTTGACATCCCATTTAGATATTTCTAGTAACTTCCAAAGTGTAAGCATCATAGTTTACTAAAAATATTTTCTCAATTATCTATAGGAGATGCAACCTTCATGTTGTTCTTATGTGCCAATTACAGCTATCTTATAACTGTGGTAGAGCTCTTGAAAGAGCATATATACATACAGATATACAGAAATTATTTAGTGTGAGGGATTGCATTACATAATTGGGGCTCAGAAATATCATTATCTATCCACTGTAGGCTTGAAGCCTAAGAAAATTTGAGTTCTATCTAGTCCCAACTTGAGGGACAGAGAAGCAGGGAGGCTGGTCAGAGTCTGAGAACTCCGAGAACTGTAAGCGCTGATGTCCAGACAGATGCTCTGCCTGGAAACAACTGAAGGGCTGGAAACGTGGGCAACAAGCAACGGGAAAGTCACAAAAAAAAGCAGGAATAGAGACTAAGCATTTATTAGAGAAAATCAGTAAGTACACATCAGATCCCAGAGTGTGGTGACCTCAGTGTCACCCCAGGCCTGTGCTGTGATACGCCTGCTTCGGTTACATTTCACATAAAAATTATCTAGGAAAATGCAACAATATCCTGAGGACATATCCGTTAACAGTTTACCAAATACTGTGGCTTTACCCCACGCCTTAATATTGTAGGCAGTTCTCATAATGCTGAATAGCACAAAAAACAACAGTAACCAATTTCTAATTAGCAAAGTCTTAGGATGAAAAGGAACGGCTTCCAAAGAGCCTATAGCGGCTGCTTCGAGACTGTGACCTTTCTGAATAAATGCTACTTTGAACAACCCTAAACGATAAATATTTTTAAAACAACAATATTTAACAAAGTAAGCTTCACAAAGGTTTTTGTTTGTTTTGGTTTGGTTTGCTGATGTTCACTTCTGCATCCAAAATGATGCCTGGCTACTACCTCTTGGATGAGTAAAGTCCACATAAATTTACGTAAGTATTTAAGTTACAAGTTTTAATATTAAAATATATATTACATATATTGTATAACAACAATCATGTTAATTCAACCATTAAAAACAGGTTTGAAACACGGTACTACTTTAGGGAGGTCAGGGGCATAAGGAAAGGTTAGAGGTCTGGAACTCAGCTCCTGGAAGTCCTCTTTATTCAAGAAGTCTGGAGAGTCGTTTTCAGGAATCATTGCAGACGCCACATTCTTGACTCTCAGCAAACCAGTCGTCTGTAAAAACCAAACACTTGTTTTCCTTTCTGCTTATTTTGACATTTAATGAGAAACTGACTATCTACATTGCTGGTTGTTAGCCTATCCTCACATAATTTACACTGATAAGGAAAAAATGAAAAGGCCTAGATTAAGTCGTGAATTTTTCAGAGGTGAAAATAAGAACATTAAAAGTAAAGAAATAATAAATCGCGGTTCTTGGAATGTCTACCTCTACCAAATGGCTTAATAAAAGTTTTTATTAAAAAATTCTTATTTTCTCATTCTCCCCATTCAAGCCTTCCTTTGCCTTCTGATCTGCCACAATATCGAAAACACGCGAGCCCATGAGCCCAAGATACTCCATTCTTTGACAGATGTGGGGATAAGGACGTTTTAGAAGATAATTTAAGACTTATGACAAAGTTTGAACATACTAAATTCACACGGCCTACTTTTGGATAAACATTTTAAACACGTGCACAATACCAAAATCACTTTTAGACATAGTCACATTTAATCTGCCACGCCCTGCTATTTATTTATTATGGGTTCTAATTATTGATAAAAAGTTTCTAAAAGCTAACTTTAGTTCCATCGTGGTGGTACAGGAAAATGAGGGAAGCCAAGTTTCTTGACACCGGAGTGACAAGGGAGTCCATTTTCACTTCCTCCCAACTCTGTCATCTCGAGCTGTGCCCCCTCCCCGAGAAAACTAGAGCCGTCGCCAACCTTCTGAGGACCTCAACTCTGCGCACGAGATACTCACCAGGGCAAGAGGTACACGAAGACAAACAACACCAGGTCAAAAAGGAGGAAAAGCCAGACATCTAGCCAGTACGAGTGTTTAGGAAGCCCGTTAGTCCCGGGTTGAGCTAGCACATCTTGGTTCGGCTTACTCTCAGCTCTCCACGAGCCCCTCCGCTCCCGAGCACCGTCCGTAACAGACGCCTCCTGGTTCCCCACCATCTCCTCTCCTTTACTGCAATTCCGCGCACCTGAGAGCCACACTTCTGCTTCGGCGGAACTAGAAGCCTACTAAAGCTGACCGCTGCGGCGAACCATAGCCCCGCAACCAATTCCGGTAAGCCCCGCCTACCACCCACAGGCTCCGCCCTGCCTCCCCGGCAGTGCGCAGGCGCTCTGCCCCGCCTCGCCGGCCATGCGCAGGCGCCTTGCCCTTTCAGGAACTCGCGCGGGCCTTGTTTCGCTTCCCGCGGGAACGCGCAGACTCCCCAGGCGGGTGTGTCCTGCTCCCGCCTCCTGGACGTTCGCTGCCGCACGTAGCTTACCGTACCACACACCTTGCGTAAAGGGTTTTCCTGGTTTCTAGAAAGGAAATTGTCACGACGCGGGTAGGATCATCTCTCCGATACCTGTAGGACTTTTGACGTCTTCCTGTCCTTGTATTAGAAAGGCTTGCGTGGATGATTTTTTACACACGGGCTCCTGATCCTTCAAACCATTCCGATAAAGGTGGGCGTCATAATTACATCCATGAATTTTCAAAAGTACCAGAGAGGGGCAAGTGTGAGAATTACACAGGTATTTATTATGTATACAGTGCATCCTGCAGGCCAGAAGAGAGCACCAGATCTCATTATAAGATGGTTATGAGCCACCCTGTAGTTGTTGGGAATTGAATTCCGGGTCTTTGGAAGAGCAGCCAGTGCGCTTAACCTCTGAGCCATCTCTCCAGACAATGGGAGTATTTTTAATAAACCACTCAACTCTGTCAAAACATTATGTGGCTAATAGATAAAAGCCCGTTGAGGTCTATTAACTTAGCAGCCCACTAGCATCTACCAACCCAAAAGCTCAGATAGCATTTTGGACTTATTGAAAAGCTTCCTCCCCTTCATGGACCCTGTCTCTCCAACGTACCCACCAATGTATTTTGAACTTGCCTTGATTTATGACTTTCTTTGTTCTATGATTTAAAAAACAAACAAAAAAACCTTCATGAAACTGCTTCCACATTGGAGGGTAAGCTGAATCTGTTCCCAGGACACAGCCATTCCAAGTGACTCCAGAATCAGCTATCTCTTTTTTCTTTTAAGATGAAACCTGAAGAGAAAAAAAAAAAAAAGATGAAACCTGTAGTTTTTGCATAGACAATACAAAGTTTGGCTATTGCCCCATCAGGAATACTAATGGAAAATGACTGACTCCTACCACGACGTCTTTACATTTCAAGCATTCTTATCTATTGCTCTGCTATACTTAATTTTTAAAAACAAATCTAGACATATAAGTTGGTTCTGTTACTGAAGATGTAGTTGTGTAGTGTCCTCACATGCACTACCGTTAAATCTTTCTAAAGTCTAATGCCGGTATCATTTTACATATTTAGGAAATTGGACTAAAAGAATAAATTATCTAAGGTTACTAAAATAACCCTAAAGTGAAGTTCAGGTTCAATGTCTTAATGCTATTATTTGTACAACTGGCTAACTGGGCTTTAGTTCATGACTAAGTCATACAGACAAAAACAGCACACAGCTGCAAAGAAAAATACTATTATCTTTTGCCTTGTAGATTGTGAGGATGAGAGCCATTACCTGGGGATGAGTCAGATTGTGCTGTAGACAAGACTGTCAACTGTTAGTGAGTTAGAAGTTCCTTGAATTTAATTGATACTGGGTGTTTACAAAAGTTGAGAAAAATGAGTAAACTGCTGATTCTTCCAGAGGTAGACCATGCATCCACTGGCAAGGTAAGACCAGTTGTTTCTCATTATTGACATAGGCCTCAGAAACTTGAATTTATTAAAGTAGCCTGACATAAGGTGAAAAAAAATAAAAAAACTTGAAATCTTTCCAAGCATCCCAGGCGCTAAGTTGATTCCATGCCTATGGAGGTGTTGGTCTTCTTGGTCTGTGCAGGCAGGAAGGATATTCTTGTCACGCACCCCGGGTGCTGACTGAGCAACATCCATATGGAAGTATTGCTTCTCTCGGGATGGCGATTAATGCTGATAGAGAGAGCTGTTTATAGTAAACTCAGTTGAAAGATCCTGCACTTTCTTCAGACTTAGCTGTGCTTTTCTTGGTTACTCTTCATAATAGAAATGAAGCCAGAGTGCACTGAGGCAGGATTGTGCTATGCCTTTTGGTTAGACGCTTAATTTGAAAAGCAAAAAGTTAGGAATGGCAACATGGCTTAGCTATAAGGCGTTTGCTGCCAAGGTTGATGATCTGTATTCAATCGCCATGAATCTCATGGTGGAAGGAAAGAGCTGACTTCCACGTGTCCCCCATTGCATGGGAGTGGACGTGCTTGCACACATACATCGCCGTCGTCATCATAACGTGAAAACAGCACTGCACTGAAATCAAAGTATGTTGTCATAAATGAGTTCTGCATTTCCCAAGCCCCGTTGAACTTTAAGACCTGTAAATTCAAGGGAGAAATGTAGACCATATGTTAAATTGTTTCACTGCTGCTACCATCCAACACAGCTGTCTTCCTGATACAGCGTTATTAATCACCTCTCATCTTTATTTCATCTTTTCCTCCTTTTCAGATTTGGTACCTTTCTTAGTCACTTAGTCACTTAGACACCATGATCACAGCAACTCTTATAAAAGAAAGCATTTTTAGTTGGGGACTTGCTTACCATTTCAGAGGCTGATAGCCCTTTGTCATTATGGTGGGGAGCGTGGTCACATGCATAGCACCGGAACAGTAGCTGAGAGCAACTTCCTGTTGTGGGGCCAGGAAGGAGATCGTGCATATTCTGTTGCCAGCAGGGAAACAAAGCGCATGAGGGAAGAAGAAAATTCAGTTCAGCACAACTTGGTTAGCCCAGCTGTCGCAAACTTCTAGAGTCAGACACCAGGTAGTTTATTTTAGACATATTTAAGTACAGTACAATTTTGGAAGGAAAAGTTTTCTGGTAACAATTATCTTAATCACATGTGCATTAAGACATGATTACATGGAAACTCTTTTGCAAAGTACTGTTGAGGCCTGCTCTTTGAACCACAGCTTAAGCCATTTTGTATCCATCTTTGTTCCTAAGGTAAACTAAGTTCAAAGATTTTTAACTCTGCTTACTAGTATTTATTCATAGCTGACACTAACAAACCCTGCCAGAGGGTCAAGTTCACCTTATACTTTACTACAGTTCAGTATTGTCATAATTCATGCCCAGCTATCTCCACACTTGGCTACACTCTGGTTGCACTCTATGTTGTCTCTTCCCTTGGCTGTACTTGGGTGTACTCTGGAAGATGCTAACCACCACCTCCCTTACCTCACTTGGGACTAATCAGCTTAAAGGTTAGCTGATAATACTTTGTTCTATTAGCCAAAATGAACGTAAAATGTATTACTGACTCCCTTGTCTTCTACACTTTGTTTTCCTATAAAACGGGTCTATGCGAGCCAGACGTGGTGGTGCACACCTTTAATCCCAGCACTCGGGAGGCAAAGGCAGGCGGATCTCTGTGAGTTCGAGGCCAGCCTGGTCTACAGAGTGAGTCCAGGACAGCCAAGGCTACACAGAGAAACCCTGTCTCCAAAACAAACAAACAAAAAAAAACCAAACAAACCAAAAGAACAGCTCTATGCCACACTTCGGCTTATGAGTACACTGTGTCTCTGACCAGGGTCAATCTTGAGGTCAGCAGGCTATAAAGTACATGTGACATTTCCCTACAGGTGGCTCCTGATGACCCAGAAACAAAGCTATAGTCCTTAGGGAAAAAAAACAGGTTCAACTGGATTTCTCCCAGTAGAACCTGCTCAGCAAGCACCTGGAGAAGCGTTTCTGACTGATTCTGTCAAACAGTTGCTAACGAAGCTGGATAATACAAGGAAAGCATAGATACGTGTACATGCATGTTTAATAGCAGCTTTCTTCACAGCCATCCAGTGTCTAGCAATAGATGAATGGATAAACAAAATGTGTAACAATATTAATATACAGTGGAAATAATTAAGGCAACTTGATTACTTAAAAAGAGAAATACTTCATAATCTCACTTATGTAAAGTATCTAAATGAGGCACTTCACAGAAGGAGTAAGGATATTGATGAGGAATCCTGACAATGAGTATAGAATCACAGTTCTACAATCTGAAAATAGACTGAAGATTTGTTTCCTCATAGTGCAAGTATATTTAGGTACAACTGAAGTGTACACTTGAAAACAATATTTAAGCTGTGTATTGTGTACTTCTACCACACTAAAATAGGCATTATCCAGTCTCAGGTATAACTTATTTGTTTGTTTGTTTAATTTTATTAGGTATGTGTGCACATGTGTATGCGTACCATATGCTGATATGCCAAGGCACACACGTGGAGATCATTGGACAACTTCTATCAGGTGGTTCTCTCCTCCCTCCATGGGTTCCAGAACTTGAGCTCAGCCTGTGAGACTTGCATAGCTTTCAGCGCCCTTCCCTGTTGTTTTTGGCTTTACTAGCCAAGACTCTAAGGAGCCCCTGCACTCTCATCTTTATGTCTTAGTGGGATCCTTTAACATGTTAAAAAGTGAACTTTGGGGGTGCTGAAACAATTAGCGAGCGTGGAAAAGCTTGGGGTCTTGTGAGGTCAAGGACTGCAAGCCCTTCTAGTCCCATGCTCCAGCTTAGCACTCTAGACATGGTTATACACGTGAGAGCAGGAGGCTGAGGACACATGGCTGGGCCTCGGGGAGGTCATCTACATGTTTTAGGGGCCATCTGAAGAGGCTCAGATGTGGCTGCAAGGAACATCTGTGGCTGTTTCAGGAACTGCCTCTCTTTTACTATCTGAAAGAGCCAGCAGGCCCGAAGAGTTTAAATACTGTTGGGCTGGATTAATAAGGAGCTTGTAAACCTAGACCTAAGTACATAGAATGGAGTTGTGAGCATATAGAACACTGGGTTTCTGGGGAAATTTCATGTGAAAAAAAGAACAAAACATTATTTTATTTTATATTAGAAATAAACTGAGTTTGATGACTCATGCCCATAATACAAACAACTGCGGGGCTAAAGCAGGGGGATTGCTGTGGGCTTGAGGCAAACCTGGCTAGTGAATTCTAGGCCAGTGCAAGTCACAAAGTGAGATCTTGTCCTCACTGCCTTTAACAGCCCACAGATATAGAGTAGCCTTAGAATTCAAAAAAAAACAAAAAAACAAAAAACAAAAAACAAAAAAACAACCAGCACACGTACTCTGTCTTACACCCAGTGTGGATGAGCAGTCAGAGACGAGGGTGGCCTCACTTAAGTTGCAGCCCTACATCTCTGTTTTGAAGGTTGGAAAGATGTTTCTCAGTTTTGAAAGAAAAATAAGAGACAGACAATGACACTAACGATGGTCTCTAAATGAATTTACAGACAAGAGAGTAGGTTCCTGGCTTAACCATGAGCAGAGCTGTGAAATTGCTCCACTTTTTCTATGTGGTTTCCTAGGGAGTTGTCCTACAGTTTCCTTGTCATACAGTGACTCTTACTTGGGAACGAATGAAGGGTCCTCCCTAGAAGACTGAGATTCCTAGTTAGGTTTCTGTGGCTGTGATAAAGACCATCACCAAAAGCAGCTTGGGCAGGGAAGAGTTTATTTGGCTTACATATCCTGAGTCATGTAGTCCATTCAGGGAAACCCAGACAGGAACCTACAGGCAAGAACTGAAGGGGAAGCTGCCTAATGGCTTGGTTTCTTCACATTGCTTTCTTGTCATACCGAGAATCCCTGCCCAGGGTGGAGTTGCCTTCAGTGTGCTGGGCCTCCCCATAAAGCCATCTGTCAAGAAACTGCTTCCATAGACATGCACGGGGCTTGTGCATATTGTCACAACCGTGATATCATAATGCAGCTGCACAGTTGTGTCTGGAGAGCACTGTTCCCTTGTAGCCCTTCACTTACCCCCTCTTCGGCACTAATCCATGCGTGTTGGAAAGAGTGGATGCAGCATAGATGTTTCCCTTGGGGCTGAGCAGTCAGCAGGCCCTTATTAGCTCGACCTTGGCCAGTTTGTTAATCACTATCGACTGCAAACTTTTCCAATGAGGGTTGAGAGATGTATTTATCTGTGACTCCATGCCATGTGGGCAGTAGAGCTGTTTGTTTTGAGACAAGGGTAGAGAGGTGAAATGCTACCAAGTAGATGACATTGGAAAAAGAATCTAAAAGTAAGGAAGTGAGTTCTCTGGCTGCTCTGTCTAACATCGCTTAGAGGGTTATGGTACTAGGAGCTCAGGGTTTCGAGTCATGGCCTCCTGCCATTTTGAAATTATCCTAAAGCCACACTGCATGAGGTTCTCAGCTCTATAAAATATGGATAGTTCAACTGATACTGTCTATGCAGGGTGCGAGTTGTAGAGGTATGCAATAGAGCAAGTTCTATGAAGCAAACAAGTCTCTGCAGTTTTCTTTTGTAAAAATGTATTTTGTCTTATGGGAAAGCTCAGAAGAATTCCCAGCATGAAGAGGGAGGTGGACAAGATGTCTCCTCTCTAGGTGAGGAGCTATTTGGTAACTGATAGCTGGTGAAGGGGCTGAGTCAGTTTTCTTCAAGAACATTAGCACTGCTTGTCAGTCAAGCACACTCTAGTAGAAGGCCTCACATCCAAGAATATATGGATAGCACCAATTGGATTCTGTGTGTTCTTTTTTGATACTGTTTTTGGTTTTTTCAGATGAGGTTTCTCTGTGTAGCACGGGCCGTCCTGAAACTCACTCTGTAAACCAGGCTGGCCTTGAACTCAGAGATACACCTGCCTCTATTTCCCTGGGGTTAAAGGTGTGCACCACTACTACTCAGCTTGTTTTCACTTGGAAGAGAACACAAAGTTGGGTAGGTAGGGAAGAAAGGTTGGCTCTGGGTCTGTGTTGAATGTGGCCAAAAGTAATTGTGCAAAAATTTCAAAGAACTAATAAAAGAAAAAAAGAATTTTCAGGTCACACTTGGGAGAAAATAAAAAATCAGAGAAGTAAAAGCAATTTAGACACAATAGGACAAATGCATATATGGACTTACAGATTATGGCAGCATGTAGAAGACTTCCATAAGTTTAAGAGGGGCACCTGCCCTGAGAGGAAGAATAGACATGGGTCCCACCCATAACCAAAAGGACAATTTATACTCACTGGCAAAGGGAAAATCACTGAGTATATCAACCACACTCCAAGGCAGGCCTTATGCCTAGGAGTATTAGGCCAACATAAAATAAACTCTGTGTGTGTGTGTGTGTGTGTGTGTGTGTGTTTATTTTTGGTTTTGTTTTCACATCAAAAATATTTGTATTGATCTTTTGCTTGTTTTGATTTTGTGGTTTTGTAGTTTTGAGGGGACGAGAGGGTTTTTTGTTGTTGTTGTTGTTGTTTTGGGCTTTTTCATTTGGGTTGGAAAGTGAAGAGGATCTGGAGGAATTGGGAGAGGACAAAAACATAAAAATATATTGATTTTAAAAATTAAAACAATAAACAGGAAAAAATAAAAAAGAAGGGAAAGGCTATGCTTCAGAACACAAAGGACAGACACCTAACCTGGACTGGAGTGTGGAACTGTGCTCACTCTTTCTTTCCGCTGAAATAATTTGTTCAAGAGATGTGTCGTGTTTATGCAGAAAGGGAAGTTAGCCTTTGTTTTGAGTGTTGCTTGTATAGAATTTGGAGCCACATAAACATCCAGTGCCATTTTAAGCTTTAGAACATGGTATAAAAGATGCCTTTGCAGCAGACACAGAAACAGCAACGGAAAGAGTCCATGTCCTTGCCCAGTAGATGGCACTCCTACACTGTAACCAGGAAGTACCAACTAATGTAAAGACCATTGTCACAATGGAAGCACCCATCCTGTCTCCCTGTCCTCACAGAGCATCCTCCAGCTTCCATTCTGCACCATGCAACGACCTCACCTACACGTTGAGGTCTTCAGGTGCCCACGGATGTCCTGTTGGCCTTGTCTAGTTATTCTTTTGAAAATACGTGTTGTGCTCGTGAGCAGTCAGCTGGTAGGGATGGGACTGGTGCAGCATCCTCCAGGGAGCAGAGGAGATGACTCAGTGAGTAGAGTGCTTGCTGAAAATCATGGGGACCTCAGTTGTGGTTCCAAGCACCCACATAAAACTTGGACATGTAACTGTAACTCTAAAGCTGAGAGGGCAGTAAGTACAGGAAGATCCCCAGTGTTTTCTGACTCACCAGTCACTGACTGGTGAGCTTCAGGTTAGTTAGAGAACCTGTCCCTCAAAATATGATGAAGAACAATAGAGAAAGATTTAGCTTCTGTCCTCCATACATACGCAGTTCCGCGTATGCACAAATACTCTTATACAGTACATACATAAACATGTACACACTCACACATTACACACATAAACATGTACACACACTAAATAAAGGAAGAAAAGGAAAATACAAAGGTTCTTCATTATTGAGAATCTTAAAAAGTAACAACAAGGCATTGAAACAAATATAGTGCCTTCTGGCCAAAACAGGTTGAGAGGCCATGAAATCAGCCATATTTAACAACGTAAGTGATGTTTCTCTCTCCCCACTTCCTGCTCTCTATCATCCCAACACTCTTTTCCCCATGGCTCAGTCCCAAATGACTGCCTAAGAAAGGGAGAGTTGCTGGGCATGGTGGCACACTCCTTTAATCCCAGCACTGGGGAGGCAGAAAAAAGAAAGGGAGAGTTACTGTTACTCAGACACCATAACATATACTATATGGCATGATATAATATGTACTATTTTATGAAAGGAGTTTAGATTTCCAGTCTAAGTACCTCATTTTAAAGATGCGTGAACTGCATTCCAAAGAGACGAAGTGGCTTTCTCAAGTTCATACTAGTTTTGCCTAAGGCTGGACCAGAACAGAGAGTTTGTGTCTTCCATGTTGAGGCTCACTCACACATAGGCCCACAGAGAGACAATTTTAATATTTTCCATCTACTCAAAGGAAATTTTCAATCTACATTTTGGTTCATTTTCTTTACAAGAGAAGGAGACATGATTCTATAATTCTATAATATACATGGAAGACCATCTATATATGATGCTTTATGTGGATGCATCTATTCAGAAATATTCATAAAAATCACAGCTCACTGCACACACACAGAGACATGCATGCATGCACTTAAAAAAAGCCACCAATGTATATGCCACATAGCTTTTTTTTTTTTTTTTTAAGGAAATAATCTGGAAGGTGGTGGCTCATGCCTTTACTCCTTGTACACAGGAGACACTGACCGGCAGATCTCTGTGAGTTTGAGGCCAGCCTGGTCTACAGAAGTTCCAGGACAGTCAGGACTACACAGAGAATCTCTCTTTCTCTCTCTCTCTTTCTCTCTCTCTCTCTCTCTCTCTCTCTCTCTCTCTCTCTCTCACACACACACACACACACACACACACACACAAACCAACAACAACTACAATCTGAGAAGAATATTATTTATTTTCTTTTAAAATACCAGTTAAGAAGTATAAAACAAATGAAGTCCTAATTAGCTTTTACTTTTTTCACTTTGACAAGATTGGAACTAAACCAGTTCTCATAAAATGATGAATGAGTCTGGCACTAGCACGACAGAGAAAGAAACCTGACATTAGTTTAGCTCTTCAGTGTTGCTCTGGGCTCCAAGAAGTTTGCTTATTCCTTCTTAAAGAACCGCTTTGCTTCAACTCCTTCATATGTGTAGGTCTGAAAGATGTTAACAAATACAAAAAAGTGTCAGTAAGATGAAATTGCATAAGATAAAAAATGCTAGGGCATTTTCTTATACCTGATAGCAGTATTTTATGAAGATATAGGATAGAACTGGAAAATTACATTTGGAGTTGTAGGCATGTATGGGTTTTGTTAAAATCAGAATTGAAAAATAAATAAATGGGAATTGATGTAGGTATATTTGTAAATTGTCATATATATGTACAAATATGTATATCAAGAACAAAATTCTTGTTCATAATCATATTTAATCTCTGGAATGCAGTTATTAATCATTCTTACAACTTACTTGAATTAGTTCACTCCCAGAAACCTCTCGGACAGCAAGCAGCTCCTTTCCGTTGTCTACACGTGTAAATTTTCCAACAAGTTTATTTCCCTCCATGCTCCAGGTGCCCTGCGTCACAATAATAAGTCAGCATTTGTTACAGTCTTACATGTATCTCACATGATTTCAAGATTTACCGCCCTACAGATCACTCACAGTGACCCTACCAACAGTATGAAGCAATCTGTTACCTCCATTTACATCTGTGGAACTGAACTGACAGAGCAATTCCTCAAAAGTCAGAGAGAGCTGGGCTTGAACTATGGGACTCAGTGCTGTGCTGGCCACTGTTAGCACCACTCCACGGATAACTGCTATGTGCTGAATTGTAATGCAGATGAGTAGTGGTTATCATTAGGGGTAAAATACTCAACAGGTATGCTGTCATTGCAGGGCTGAAGAGATGGCTCATCTGGTGACAGAGCTTGCTACACTAGCATGAGGACCTGAAGGCAAGCTGCTAGAAGCCTCATAAAAGGCCAGATGTGGTCACATGTGCCTGACACCAATGCAGCAGGGAACAGAGAGAGGAGGAGCAGTGCGGCTTTATGGCCGCCAGCCTACTGCAGGTTCAGTGATATGCACTGTCTCAAGGGAATAAGATATGGAGCAGGGCACCTGGTGACCTCTTCTGGCTTCTCCCTGTGCAGGTGGCCATGTGCACACAAGCACATGCACACGCACATATCACTACAAATATATGTGACTAGAAAAACTCAAAGGCTAAAAAGCTTTTTTAAACAATTAGTTTAAAAAGAATTCTCAATTTAAAAAAACAAACAAACCTTATACATTGAAAGAGACACTCTTAACACCCTAAGATGCATTAGACTTTCACTTTTATCTACTCGCCCAATCATTAATGTTTTTATTCAGCGTTTTTTTTTTTGAGATGAGATCTCATGTTTCCCAAGCTGGCCTCAAAATTAGTCTGTATCTGAAGATAAGCTTGACTTTATGATCCTCCTACTCCAGGTCCCTAGTCCTGGGACTACAGGCCTGTGTGACCATGACCCAGTTTTCATACAGTGCTAGAAACGCAACCCAGGGTTTTGTGCTTGCTGCGATCTCCTTATTCAGTTACATTTCCCAACTTTATTCTTTGTATTAGCTTCTTTTTTTGTTTGTTTTTGTTTTTGGAGACAGGGTTTCTCTGTGTAGTCTTGGCTGTCCTGGAATCGCTTTGTAGACTAGACTGGCCTTGAACTCACAGCGATCCGCCTGCCTCTACCTCCCGAGTGCTGGGGTTAAAGGCGTGCGCCACCACACCCAGCCCCAACTTTATTCTTCAAGTAAACTTATAAAGCAGTTATTACGTTTGACTGTCATAAACTCTAAAAGCTTGTGGTCTCTCAGCATGTAGAGCTGAAGATACAGAACTTTACATTTCCTTGTGGTCATCCCTACACCCAGTCAATCTAAGAGGATTATTCTAAGTCTTACTGTTCAGTATAGCTCATTTACAGATGCATTTCATAATAAAATATTATATGAAAACATTTTGCCAATGTGTGTAATATAAGATATGAACAGACTTTGTTGGCCTCTTCAATAAGTGAAGAAGGTTTGCGCTAGTTGCACCACTCCATGAGATAAACCACTTTGTATTGCTTTTTTTAAAAACTCAAGAATGCATTGCTTATTTTAAAAAAATGTCTTACACTGAGTTCGGTTCCATCTGCTAGACTATAGGAAAAGTTGACATCTAGTTCAAACACAATGTCAATCTTTCGAAAGTTGCTTGATTCATGGACTGTGAATTTATTTCCATCCTGCGTAATGGTCAGTTTCAAACCGTCATGCGCTGCAAGCTTCCTCTTCATCACATTGATGCCTGCAAAGGGAGAGAGATTGGAGGGAACATCACAATGACACAGAAAGGCTTCTCCTTCCAAGCTCTGCTTTGGTTGGCTCATCTTAGTTTGTTTGTATGCGCAACAACCCTGAGATGCGTCTAGAGAAAAAGGGAGCTGCTCTGGAATATTCAGAAAACTGGTTCAAACTGCTTTTCCAAAATTAAGAAAATGTAAATGAAGCCACAAAGTATAGCCCCAGAGGCCTGGGTAATTTTAACAAGATTAACAAATGTTTTTACCTCAATATTCAGTCAAATTTCAGCAATGTCAAAAGAACTATTAAAAGGCATAGTCATGTAGTAAAGAAACACCAGCTCAGTTCTAGATATTTATTCATTTCTCACACTACTTGGCTTTCAAATTTGCATTTATTCATTTTGTCTTCGTACATAGCACAGGCAGGTCCAAACTCGTTGCATAGCCCAGGCTAGTCTGTACCTCACAACCCTAGCATTTCACTTATCACCCTGTGTTAAGATCATAGGCATATACCACCATGGTTTGCTTTCTTCATAATTACATTTACTTTTTCTGGCATTTCTGATTGGCTTAAGCCAGAAAAAAAAATCAAAATGTTATGATTAAATGCATTATAATATGAGTGTACAAATTTCATAAACTCAGATTTGGGATCACTAAAGTATATAGGAATTCATAAACTATAAAGTATAATTTATGTAGGCATTATTTTTGAGAAATGACATATTTTTGCCCAGTAGGCTTCCGGAATACTAGTAGACATTGATAATAAAGTTAAATGACACCTCCACAAAGAGCACACAGTGTTTATGGTTATTCCTAAAGTTAGATAAATCAGAGAGAAAATTACGTATAATCTGTTCAAACTGAGTTGTTTTTTTTTTTTTTTTTGCTTTTTTAAAAAATATATTTTATTAATTTATCCATATTACATCTCAATTGTTATCCCATCCCTTGTATCCTCCCATTCCTCCCTCCCTCCCATTTTCCCCTTACTCCCATCCCCTATGACTGTGACTGAGGGGGACCTCCTCCCCCTGTCTATGTCAAGCTGAGTTTTGATAAAATTCTTTTCATGCTTTTTTATCCCCTATAGGCCAGTTTTGTTGTTTTGTTTTGTTTTAACCTCTGGAAATATCATAACTTACTACAATTTTCTCTCTTTACATGAACACAAACATGTCAGTTTTCAATCACTCAGGTGCAGTTACCAGGCAAGGGAGGAAAGCACAGGTCACTTGCTCTTTGGCATGTTTCAGAGAACAGCGCTTGCCCCAGGAAGACTAGGTATCTTCCTAAAGCAGGAAGTGCAAATATGGGTTTCCTGGCTCTGAGCAACTTCACCTGGAGCCTTAGCACACCAGGAGGAAACAAAAGCGAAGGGAGACGGGCCTTACCCATTTTCTCCATGAACTTGTCATAGTTTTCACTCCGGTCTACTTTCCAAGTGCCGTCAAATGCCATGTTCTCAGCTGTGTATGCCTCTAGGAAAGCAGAGATTCAGTCCTGTCTGTGAGAGAGGATTTATTCTATTTCTTATCTTCAGACCAATTCATACTGTGATGTGGAAGTTCAAAGTTCAAGAGATAACGTAACTGCTTCACATGCCAGGACCCTTTAGTTTCTTTTTCCATGCTTCTTTGAATCTACATCTGAGATTCAGACCTACCCTGTCTTCCACTACAACAGGTGGACATGTTTACTTCAAGAACTAGGGCCTGGAGTGATGGCTCCAACCTTTAATCCCAGCACTTGGGAGGCAGAGACAGGAAGATGTGTTTGAATTCTAGCCTGGTCTATATTGGGACTTCCACTCCAGTCAAAAAAACAAACAACGAGCCGGGCGTGGTGGCGCACGCCTTTAATCCCAGCACTCGGGAGGCAGAGGCAGGCGGATCGCTGTGAGTTCAAGGCCAGCCTGGTCTACAAGTGATTCCAGGATGGCCAAGGCTACACAGAGAAACCCTGTCTCGAAAAACCAAAACCAAAACAAAACAAAACAAAACAAAAAAACAACGAAAATGAGTTAGGCAAAAGAACAAAAACAAAACAAACAAAAAACCTAAACAAACAAACTACTAACTAAAAAAACAAAAACAAAACCCCTCAAGATAGTTTTCTATTTACAAATTCAAAGTGCACACTATGTTGCAGCTAATATAATTTGTAACACAAAAATCAAATAACTGGGACATGAGACTTAATACCACAAGCCTGTCACAGTAGCAGTTGCCTTACAAAACTATGCAAAAATGCCCTCACAGAAAAGTTAACGTTTGAGTGATTATTGGAACTGAAAATTTATTTTTCTCTGTTCCTGAGATTATTTTATTGAGATGAAATTAACCTAAAATTCAATATATTAACTGTTAGCCCAAACATCACTGTTACCTATTCTGGAACAGAATCATTATCCTTAAAAGAAACTGCACACAAGTTGAGCAGTGAGTTTTTATTGCCCCCTGTTTAGACCATTAAGTTCTCAGTCACTTTCTACCTCTGTAGACATTTCATACAAGTAGGATTACATAATAGGCACTCGTTATGTTTGAATCCTTTCAGTTTCAATGTGTTTTCAGTGTTTGTATATTGGCTTATTATTCTTAAATATTTTATTTTGCTCTAAGGTAAGTTATGCAGCTTAAGGAATTCAGGGTGACATTTCAATCCAGTTTCCTTTCCTCCCTCCTCCTATGCCAACCGCCAATAACACACGCAGGTTTGTGTTTGCTGAAATTGTTTTCTAATGTGTACTTTTGCAATGTATTTAGGGTGAGCACATGCCTGGGTAAATATCCCTGGTCCCTGACACACTGTCTGACATCCTGAAAATCATAGCTTTTTTTTAATGAAGAGGGATATGACACTAAGCAAGGTCTCAAGAGGTAGAAATGTGGCTGTGTCACACAAAACTTTCAGGGCCAGTGTTTAACTTCTGCCATGTGAAGAGAGAACAAAGGTCAAATGTTATGTATGCTATTACATATTTTCCCACTTTCTGTTATTAGTCAGAAACTATAGCCTAGAGGGGCAGGAGGAGGCAAGAGAGAACAGCCAGGATCCACATCTGTTCTCAGGGGTGGACAAAATAGAACAGCTAGGATTCACACCTGTCGGAGGCGGGGTAGAGACAAGAGAGAACAGCCAGGATCCACATCTGTTCTCGGGGGTGGACAAAATAGAACAGCTAGGATCCACACCTGTCGGAGGCAGGGTAGACGAGAGAACAGCCAGGATCTACATCTGTGGGTGGAGGCGACAAGAGAGAAGAGCCAGGATCCATATCTGTGGGGAAGGGGCACAAGAGAGAATAGCGAGGGTGCACATCTCTCTGTGTCCTGCTTATGGAGGCCTGTACTCAAAGAGGGAAAAACTTGTGGGAAAGAATAAGCCTTGTCACAGGTGGGAGCAGTCTTGGCGGGCTTTACCCTTGGGGCACCCCATGAATACCTTGTGACAGACTGAGTGGAGCCATCCTGGGTCTGGAATTCAGGAAGCAGACCTGGGAACCCCACCTGGACTATTGTCTTTCTAATGGACCCTCACCGGGAGAAGGAGACGGTCCTTCCCACGTGACTCAGGCAGTTGGGGAAGAGAGAACAACAAAGTCAGCTGGGTGAGAGAGCGTGAGAGCGGCGGACCAGCTGGACCAGCACGTGGGCCAGAGAGACACCTAAGGACCCGTCCCGTGGAACAGCTACCGGAAGGTTCACTCTTTTGTCCCTTTAACCTTTTTCCTTCTTGTATAAGCTAGTTGGGTTGTATAATAAAGTTTAATTGCTAAGAAACAGAGTCAACAAAAACTTGTAGCATGAAGTACCAAGTCTTGATTGTTACCGAGTCTTATGTCAGTCACTGAAAAGAGACTTATTATAAATGAGTGTGCTCAGAGAATGTCTCATTAACTCAGGGCCATCAGAGAAGCTCAAGTCCTGCTAAGATTTCCTTCCTACAAACCTGAACAGTACTTTGAAAAATTAGATCACAATCTCAAATTTAATAAAGTCAGCTGTCATCATTGTGTCCTCAAAGATAATGAAGCCTTATCATTTCCAAATCATGAAAGAAAAAAAAAAAAAACTAGCATACTTTTAATTTGGAAGGAAATTTGAAAGTTTGTGGATTTTTCTAGAAGGTATGTCTAACCTGAGGCCAATGAGTATAGATATGAACACCTCCCACTTTAAAACTGCAAACTCTCTTAAGGCATTATGGGATTGTTCTTGCAGTCTTTGTGAAAAGTTGATTGCTCAGTTCTCCATCATGAACTTTATAAGCGACATCACATAGTCATGCTGCAATGTCAAATTATTGGATAGGCCTAAGCGCTCAAGCCTATGAAACAGCTTCTCAGACAAGGTTTCTGAGGGAGGAGGGAGAGACTGTGTCCTCTGGGGACTTGGCTAGTAGGTTACCTATGCTCCAATAGGTAGACTTACATCCATGGATATAGGGGCAACAAATATTATAATCACAACAACACCAGAGGACAACATGAATTTGGGGGGGGGGCATGGGGTAGGGACCATTAAGGGAGTTGGAGGGAGGTGATGGCGACTGTTCTTACAGAACTACAAGACTTAGCATCTTAGGGTTTGAGGAAAGTATAGGAATGTGGCTGCAAATGCTATGGATACAATGGAATTTGGCTGCCCTCCCTCTGGGCTCTGCAGCCCTCATCCCTATGAGTGGTCTGGAAGAAATGGAAATTGGCAAAAACTCCTGTTGACTCATACCCGTGTCTCCAAAGGAAAGTGGAAACTGCATTCTTTAGCATGGGTTCTTCAGTTGCTTGTATAGCCTGTCTCCATTCCTCACTGTGTACTCCAGGGTTTTCCAGTATGGCCACTGACTGCTCTGCTGAGCCAGCTCTCAGCTGCCAAGGGGGAGTCTAAAAGACAAACAGTAGATTCATGGTAACAACCAAAACCATTATCTCCATGTGTAGAGATGACACCAGCAAGAGAAGGAGATGTCCCAGCCTCACAGAAATCCCTTTGCCTCACTGAATGATGGGAAAGAACATTTACAGATTCTTACTTTGTATATATCATAAGACAAAAAAGAGGGGCTAGAGAGATGGCTCAGCAGTTAAGAGCACTAAGTGCTTTTCCAATGGTCCTGAATTCAATTCCCAGCAACCACATGGTGGCTCACAACCATCTATATGTCATCTAATGTGCACTGTATACATAATAAATAAATAAATCCTTTAAGGAAGAAGAAGAAGAAGAAGAAGAAGAAGAAGAAGAAGAAGAAGAAGAAGAAGAAGAAGAAGAAGAAGAATATAAGGCATGCTGTAATTACCTCAGAATTTATGGGTTCTGTTTCTTTATCCCAAATTGTTCAGCTTTTACAAATCAAAGACTAACAGATACACTGCAAAAGATCGGAATAACAGAGAAGTCTTAAGATTACTGTGCATCCTTAGCAAGGAACGGGAAATGAGGATGTTCTAAAATTTGCCAGCAAAAACCACTGCATTCTGTGTTAACAGAGTATCAAGACTTACTTATGTTTCAGAGTTTGAAATGACTGGTTGGCTTCCTTTCAAAAGCTATGGGTTTGGCAGCATGTAGGGGATGTCTAAAATAGTGCTTTTGGAGGATTTCCTTTTTCCTCCTCTGTTTTTCTGAAACAGGGTTTTGCTGTGGAGCTCAATCAGGCCTTGGACTTGAGATCTCCTTGCCTCCATTCCCAAGGCTTAGAATTCCTGGCATGTCCACCAAGTTGAGCCATTACACCTGAGGAAGTATGACTTCTCCATGGTATGAGTCTATCCTGAGAGTGGGCTCTCTTTAAGCAATGGAGATAGGAGGATGTTCATCCCCCAAGTGTCTTATATCACATATGAAAAAAGATAAATTTGCAATATCATAGCTCCTCACTTCCGGAAATAATCAAATTGTCACAAATGTACATGTATGCACATACATATATCGCACATACACACTATATAGTGTGTGTATATATATATCAACCACATTTCATGACACACATGTGTGTGTATGTATGTGTGTGTGTGTGTGTGTGTGTGTATTATGAGAGCCTCTTTTTTGCCTCCACTTTAATTTTGCTCTATTATCTCCCACCCTATCCCACATTGCTATCTACCATCTTGTACCATCTCTTGGCTATCACAGAGCACTATCTAGAATTATCAGCTGTCTACTATCTCATTTTATCTGCCTCCTATTAATGAAAGCCTTGGTGTGCAATCATCTTGAGTGACCTCAAAGTCCATGTGGATAAACCACATCTCTCTGGCCTTACACTTCCTTAACTCCATCTTTACTTCATTGCTTTACCTACTTAAACCCACCACTATGTCCTGTAATGTGTCATCATTCTCACACACTTTCCAGCACACAACACTACAACCAGAGCTTTCATCCTTTGCTTTTCCCACAGTATCAGCTCTTAGTTCTGTAAGAAAAATCTTGTTTTGTGTTCTATTGAAGTTAGTGCTATTTTCTCTATCAAAGGTAATTATTTTCTCTATCAAAGATAGTTCCATTTTCTCTATCAAAGATATATACATATACATACTATCAAAGGTAATTAGTCCAGTAGGGACTCTTATTTCCTGAGCCTTCCTCTTCCTTTCTGTAGCCAATCGAGGCAGATTGTGAAGCTCTCACCAATCCAATAACATGGAGTCACCACCTAGGTCAGGGATAAAAGATGGCAGCCATCTTGGCCCTGTGTGCTTGCTAGGCAGGTTGGGGTGCTGGCACACCATTTTTACAAATAGAATTGCCTTGGCAAGCCGCTTTCACTTAGTTTGACTTGCTCATGTTTTGTGATTCAAGCTTGTTCTTTGTTTTTAACAGTCTGAAGAGAATTTCAGTCAACAGTTTTCCCTCAAGCCAGAGTCCCTCCTTGTTTCACCTGCATTCTCCATCCCAATCAGTATGTACTTGTCAATCAAAACAAGACAAAACAACTCCTCCATGCTTTTTCCTGGTAATGCGGGTGCTGTTACACGCTCATAGGTTTTAGTTCCACCCTTATCATCTGCCTGGTTGGCAGGACTTCTGTGTGTTCTTCTGCATTATAACAAGCTCTGCAGCTTTAGTCACTTTATAGCCTTTTACCCTTGTCCTCAGCAGATGGCCTGCAGGACACTCCCCTAACTTTATGCCTTCTCAGTTTTAAAGCAACTTGCTATTTCTTTCTTAATTCTTTCACCCATTTGTGTGTTCAAAAATATATCCATTTCCATGAGGGGACAGACTGTCTGTGTTTGATCATTTGATGTGTTTGTTACCTCATCACAAACTATATACTTCTATCTTCTATGCTACAAGGTCCTGTTTCCCCAGCATAAGATTTTGACTTCTCACCTCTTTTGCAGCTTAATTGAGGAGTTCCTATCTGCATGCTCATCCAAAGAAATTTGATTGAAGATAGATGGCTCAGATACTATCTAGATGGCAGGGTTCTCCAAGGGACTTTGGCTCCTTATAAAATGAGTCAGGGCTGCATACTGAGTTCCAGACCAGCAAGGGCATAGTGAGACCTTATCTCAAAAGAAAACACGAAAATAAGACAAGCAAAAAGTACTATGGCAACATGTTCTTATCTTTAGAAGTTCCTTTATTTTATGTGGTGTATGTGTGTGTGTGTGTGTGTGTGTGTGCACGTGCACACACATGGTTTGCATATATGTGATATCTGCACATGTGGAGGCTTATGTACTTGCATAGCTAAATGATGAATGACTTCTGTCGATCATTTTTCACCCTTTATTTTTTGAGCCAGACTCTCATTGAAGTTCATTTGGCTAGACTGGCTAACCAATGATCTTCAGGGGTTACAGGCATGCATGGTCATGTTTGATTTTTTTATATAGGCTCTAGGGATCTGAATCCATATTCTATGCTTTCATGATTAACAATTTACAGACTGAGCATCTCCTGAGCCCTTACTTTCTTAAATTTTTAAATAATGAAAATACAGGCTAATGAGCAATGCGTGATGATTTAGAAAACATAAAAATATTTCAGGAGTTCATTGGGTAGAGTTAGTCAAACATTATTATAACCTTACTGGGAAATAAAGGCTAAAATTCAGGTGATGCAAAGAAGAGTGAGTAAAGGTAACCACTGGGTGCTGTCCTGGGTGACAGTGGCTGCTACTTATGCCTGGGGAATATGGACCTGATATCACATCTGAGCACAGAATTCCCTTTGAGACAGAAAGTCAACCTTTGAAACAGGCAGTCAATTAGACTTTAACACTTGCTCACAGTGTCTCTATCCTTTCAGTCAGAATTTGCCTCCCAAATCACTTTTCTGCTAGGGATACAGTCTAATTTTAATGGAAACTGTTTCCTTAATAATTTAAATTGACCTCTCACTGTTTATCCATCTATCAACTATCTAATCCATTCCCTAATTATGCCTTGAACAAACATAATTTATGGGGTTTGAGTGAAATGCAAATTAATGTTTTCATTACTCTTTCTTGTATAGTGGGTACACAAGTGTGTATTTTGTATGTGCATGGGTTTGTGCATAATTGTGCATGTCAGTGTGAACACATGGGTGCCAGGACACCGGTTTTGAAGTCAGAGGACAGCCAGCCTTGACTGTTATTCCCATCTTCCACCTGGTTGAAGAGCTGCTTGTTCTGCAGCTGTGTAACTCGGGGGCAGTGGCCGCGAGCTTCCGCATGTTCTCCTGGCACCACCTTCCATTTCGCTGTAGGAATGATGAGGGTACAGACACATGCTACTGTGTTTGCCTGTGCGGCTTCTAGGGATTTGAAACTCAGTTCCTCACAATTGCAAGGCAAGCGCTTTACATACGGAGCTAAATCCCAAGTCTCTAATTTCCTTCTTTATCTTCCACTAAGAGATTTTTGTTTTCACTAAAAATGTTCAATTTAAGCTGAGCAGTAGCGCTGAATGCCTTTAGTCAGGAGGCAGAAGCAGGCAGATCTCTGAGTTCAAGGCCAGCCTGGTCTACAGAGCAAGTTCTAAGATAGCCATAGCTGCATAGAGAAACCTAGTTAGAAAGAAAGAAAGAAAGAAAGAAAGAAAGAAAGAAAGAAAGAAAGAAAGAAAGAAAGAAAAAGAAAGAAAGAAAGCAAAGAGTTCAACTTAAATTAAGCTTGTCCAAACTGTTTATAAAGAAAACACTTATTCAGTACGCCCTGGAAACAAACTATACATGTAAAACTGAAGAAAGTGATAGCTTGTGTTAATCCTACCAGGTGAGAAAAAAGACAACTACTACAATTTTGAGCCAAATTTGAAGCAAGTTTTCATTAAATACTGGCCAGGATGATGGGCTCTGGCCAAGTCCATTTCTTGGTTCCCAGAAAATGACTACCAGTTATCTTTTACAGAAGCTTATAAAGGCAAACCCATATTCATCGAGTCCAATCCTGTATCCTACGGCAAGCATAGAACCTGGTGTACTTTCTGCCTACCATACCTCCCACCTCCATGTGTTCAAGCACATACAATGTAGTTGGGTCAAACAAACTTGATTAAGGGAGTGAAAACTAATGGCTTGTTTTCCCCCATAAACAATAGCCTCCAGCATTCCAGGAAGGATGTGTCTTTGAGCAAGGGACTTAGTGGTTAGGGGTATTCTCGTTCACTGGTGGCCCTGGCTTGTTTAGAAAAAATTAAGGATCTCAGAGCAATAAATTCTCTTAGGCACAGCAATTAAAACTTAAAACAGAACTTTGGCTCTCGCAGTCTGTAAATGGAGCTTGTGAGCAAACGCCAAGAAAACAAGACAAAAGTCTTGTGACCTCTGTTCCTTGTAAGCGTGGGCTGTTCTTGGAATGTGTTCCCGGGTGTAGTAAACAGGAGTGGGTTTACTTGAGATTATACAACGTCTACTCTTATTATTCAGATGTTGGTGTCAAGCATGGATTGTCCACATGACTGGATATAGCCTAAACTCACGTGCCCTCTGCTCATGTGATCTTGCTTACCCCTCAGAATACTCTCAGAATATAAATTGTCTGATGCTCTGAATAAAGTTGTCTATTGAGCGAGACTTTAGGCAGCCACATTTCTAGGTTCCACTCTCCCAGGTTCATGCCACCAACTAGTGCAGTAGCAATGCGTTACTTTACTCTTTTTATCGTTGTCAATAACTACTCTGCCCTAAGGTTTCTATCCCACAGGGCTGATCTTTGAAGTTGTTGTGAGTCAGTTTATGCTACAGGTTAGCGGTCAGTGTCAATAAATATCCACCTTCGGGTACAGACTGGTGGCCCTGGCTTGTTTAGAGAAAATTAAGGATCTCAGAGCAATAAATTCTCTGTTTTCTTTGTTAATGGTGATTTTTATTACTCTTCAGATATTTGGCGGGGAAGTTGTTAATGGCTTTGATGGTCTTTGAGTTCTTTTTTCAATTTGTAAAAAGTTTGAAAGAAATTTTTCTAGTGCTAAACTTTGGTTCTTGCCTTGCTATTGAACTGGCCGTGAAAAGTACTACAAAAGCATCTTAAAAGCTGAAAAACCTTAAGATATAGGTTTTAACAATTTTGAATGGTGAAGAATAACTCTGTAAAATATATTTAAGGCACTTCTGCCCATATTGTTCTGTGTGTGTGGTCTATAAACTGGTCAGTTGAACAACCCTGCTCTGCCCTGCAGTCTGGAATGACGCTGGCTTAGTTCAGGCTATATAACCTGTAACATGCCACCTGTTAGGTCTCAATGAAACTTGGCACACCTGGCTAAGGTGCCTATTAGCATAATAAAGCAGACCCTGATCAGCTCTCTCAGTATCACTCAGTGCCTATGGCTGCACCCCCCAAGTTCTTACCCGCCCTCTACACTAAACCTTCCCCTACCAGGGGCAAGCCTTCTGCTTCCCTTCCCCACAGGTTCTCTTCCCTATATAACTCATCCATTTAGCCACAGGATATCTTTGTTCTCATGAGCTCTCTTGGTCCTCTTGTCCCCTTGGCTTGCTCTTGTGCTCTTGGCCTAGCTCATCTCTGGGTCTGCTTGCCCTGCCCACCTCTCTTTTTGGCTCCTGGCTGGCTCCACTCTTGGAGCTCTCTTGATCCTATGTGTGCTCTTGGCTTAGGAGCTCTCTTGGCCTTTAGTTCTTGCCTTATCCACTTCTCTCTCTTCCTTTCCCCCTCTCTCTTTCTTCTCATGGCTGGGTTCAGCCTACTGACTATTCTCTCCCATGTATCTACAATTCTCCTCAACCATAGCTTGGAGTGTAAGGGTCTGAAAATAACCGAAGAAAGACCTCAGACTCAAATAGTATGTAAAAACAAAGCATCTATTCTGCAGAAACAGCCTACATGCAGGGGTCAACCATCTATCCACAGAAAATGGTGATGACCTAAAGAGGAGCTAAAGAATCCTATCTGTGGCTACATGACTCTAACTGGGATTGGCCATGCCTGTGGAGGCAGCTGGTGCTCTTGGAGGTCTTTTAGCAATGTCCAGTCCTCTCAAGAGCAATCATGTCTTCATTTTTTACTCACAACTACACAAAGGAGAATTTTATAAAGCTGTTTCTGCCTAAGATGTTATGGTACATTTACACAATGGAATATTATTCAACTGTTAAGAAAGATGAAATTTGCAGATAAGTGAATGGAAATACTGCTCCAAAGTGAGGTAACCCAGACCCAAAAAGACAAATATTGTATGTTTCTCTTATATGTTGATGTTAGTCTTTAAGCTTTAGATGTGTTTGTTTCAACCTGAGGAACTACAGAGATTCGGAAGCTAGTAAGGGATCAAAGGGGGGGAATGGTTGAGTCTTCCAAGGAAGAAATAGAACATAGTGTTACAAAGAGATAAAGAGGAAACTAGAACCAGCAATCCTAGCCCTCAGGGATGCAGAGGCAGGCGGGTCTCTGTGAGTTCAAGGCCAGCCTGGTCTAGGACAGTGCAAGCATCCCTGTACTAGACAGTGAGTCTAGGACAGCCAAGGCTACACAGGGAAACCCTGTCTTGAACAAAACAAAGTAAAACAAAACAACAAAAAAAGGAAACTAGAACTAGAATAAGAGGATTAAGTGGAGAGGAGGGAGGGAAGGCAGGGTAAAGTAGGATGGAAAAGTCTCCCAAAATACATCCATATCTGAAAGAAATTTAAATGGAATCTCCATAGAATGTGAAAGACAAGGCCCCAACCAGACATCTTATGCCACCAACTGAGGCCTCCAGGGCTCAGAATGAGTTAAATCTTGTCAAGTCATTACCTTAAAAAGTCCCACAGCTATCCCCTCAAAACATCACAGACTATTGCCAGAGCTAGCGATTACTCTATATAACCTTATAGTAAGTTTATTAATTATAGCCCAAGAAGTTGCCTTAGCCTCTGCATCCCTGATTACCAAAATCCTACTATGTAAACATGACTCATACACTATAAAAATAGACACAAAAACTGAATAGAATTAAATTTCATACCATGCTGTTTAAAGGGTGTTTCTTCTTTTGAGATGAGTCCCCGTTGCTTTGTAAAAGATCATATTTGTTCAAAATAAGGCAACCTGTTCAAAGAACAGCACAGATCCCAAGAAGACCATGGCCCTATTTCTGCCAGAGAGTAGAACAGTGAGAATGAACTCCTTCCAGGAGTCAATTTCTAACAAAATATTGTCAAGAAGATAACTGGTGATTCAAAAAAAATTTACAGATTTATAGAATGAGTTTTAACATATAAAAATTACTTTACATATATTTAGTATTGAGAATAACACAGTAAGCATTATAAATGTATATATTGTCTATTTCTTTTTCACACATATACACATATGCACACACATACACAATTTTTTTTCTTTTCTTTTCTTTCTTTTTCTTTCTTTCTTTCTTTTTTTTTTTATTTTATTTATTTTTTTTGTTTTATGCAGAACTAACAATAAAGAAGGCTGGCCTCAAATTCACAGAAATCCACCTGTCTCCCAAGTGCTGAAATTAAAGGCATGTATCATGAGTATATAACTTTAACTACTCTCAATTTAGAAAGAATAAGCTCACATATCCCCTCCCCCTGGCTCTCATTGTGTTATAATGACTTTTTCCTCAGGATCTGCAATGCTTGGCTTATGAGGATGGCTGAGGCCTGAGAACCTTGTTCAGCTCCTGTGGACAGGGCATGTTGGAAATGCCAAGGAATTCAGGCCACTAGCAGGAGCACTCAACAAGTAATGGGTGTGAGCTGGTATATGTATAACTAAGCTACTCTGCCTTTGTGTAGTATGACTTTGAGGTGTAGTTTATGTAGTCTTCAAGAGATCCCAGTGAATTCTATTCCAGTAGTAACTTGAGTATTGACTTAACCTATATAGACTTTTCTCCTTCCGTTCTGAGTTCCCTCCTCCTCCTCCTCCTCCTCCTCCTCCTCCTCCACACACACTCCAGGATGGGATGTCATGAAGAACTGAACAGTGAGTGCTATGGTTTGGATTCTTTCCAATATTCCTATTGAGTCTTAATCAGCAATGCATTGACACTAAGCAGTAGAGCATTGAGGAGGAGATTAAATGATATGGGCTGCCTCTGCTCACAGAAATTGGATTGGCATCATCTTAAAAGGTGTGGGGGTTGTTTGGAGTGTCCTCTTTCTCCTCATGTAAAAATCAGCACTGTGCAGCACCCCTAACCTCTATGCACTCCTAGATGACAAATGTACCCCCTCTTTGTTGTGACAACCCAAACTGTTAAAGACATTACCAAATATCCCTAGCAGGGTAGGGACCTCCCCTGGTTCAATGTCACTATTCTAATGGAGCTCAGATCATGAAGAATGGCTTTGGCTGATCTTATTGTCCCTTATGTTCCATGGTCAGGATCTCTGTCTTTGCCAGAAACACGTCAAGAGCTGATTTTTAAAATGGGGATATTAAATAGAGACCCTCTAAAAATGATGTGGCCTCATTTTAGAAACATAAATGTCTCCATCATGATTCCTACATTGGAGCATTTCTTTTACTCTTGCTATTATATTTAATACCAGAGGACTTACTGGGACCTAAAGGCTAAACAGCAGGGCTGCTTGCATTGAAGCCTGCAACTGCTGTGTGGCTCTTGTCTACTCTAAGCCTCACTCACTGGTGGTGTGCTTCCTTCTTCAACATGGGAGATATGAGTTAAAAATAATTTCCTTCTTTACTTTTGAAGCCATGTCTCAACATGCCCCTCAATGTACTACTGCTTCTGGACCTTATGTGTTATATACAAGCTGCCAACATACTTTATACTTCTTGTTTGTCTGCCCCATTAACATGATGCTATCAATACAATTAGCCAATATGATGTTCATTAGAAGTTTAAGGTGGTTAAGAGCAATGGCTTCTCTTCCAGAGGAGCCAGGTTCAATTCCCAGCACCTGCGTGGTAGCTCAAAACTGTCTGTAGCTGCAGCTCTAAGTGATCTGATACCCTTACAGAATAAAGGCAAAACACCAATGCACATATGTCGGCGTTGATCTGGAACTACTATGCGTTCAAGTGTTGGTTGTTTGCCACCCAGGATCTTTGTTGTCCCGCAGGCAAATTCAGGAACACATTGTGCGAACCTTGCCTCCCAAATTGTCCTTGATTGGATAATAAAAGTTGCTGACATTCTATAGTTGTGCAGAGAGAGAAGTGGAAGGTGGGACTTTCTGGGAGAAAGAAAGAAACTCTGGGAAGAACAAGGAAAGGCTTTTTGCCAGAAGACACAAGAGAAGACGAACATAACTATAGGCCTGGAAAGTATAGCCACCATGTATCTGGTTGGGGCTAGGAGGTCGGATTAACTTAGATGAGATAGTTGAGAGTCTGTCCATCCAAGGCCTAAGTTTGAAATATTAAAAGGTCTTGATGTCTTTATTTTTGTGGATGAAGAGCCACCAGGTTTTTACAACATGCATAAAATACAAATACAAATCAAATTTTAAAAAATCATGTTTAAGGCATATGATTTCTTTGAGTTAGTTAACAAAATTCTCAAGAAAAATTATAAATTTATACTCTTCCATGGATCATGGTTTTTGATACTTCTTTGTTGACTTTTTGGGGGTGGGATGGGTGGCTATGCTTTGTTTTAGTGGACTGCCATCCTCCAGGACCTTTCCGTTTCTGTAGTAGCCAGCCTGATTAATTAGATGGGGATACAATCCGGGTCATCATTTCCATACCGTTAAGATCTCTAAAAGTGGTTCTTACACCTAACTTAGAGAGCAGGGAGCCACAGTTGTTTGCCTGTCTTGCCTCTGGGAATCTCCTGTTTATTATCCAGCTGTTGTGACCACAGTCAGGCTTCCCATTTGCCACTTCCCTTTGCTCTTCATCCTGATGGCTAAGCGTTGCTACCAGGCTTCTACTTGCTTTAGCACCATCCTATTTCCATTTCTACCAGGAAGATGAATTCTCTCCCAGCATCTCCTGGGCCCTCACCTTCAAATGCTCATCACCACAGAACATCTCAACAACAGAAATGTCCCTGTCACCCATTCTCTCTTATCATTTAGGTCACCACAATACCCTCAGCAATACCATAACCTGATGATTTTCAACGTTTGGGTAAAACAGATTGGATAGCTCCAACCTAGGCTCTATGATACCTCTACCACTTTCACCCATGGTCCCAACAATGGCACAATAAACTTGCCACGATTGGGGATTTGGTGTCTCTAGAGCTCTGGCGTCTTTGTAAAGGTCTTAGCCACAAATCTTTAGTTTTTGTTTCATTTTTGGTTTTGGTTTTGTCTTTGGGCCTTTCAGAAAGCCCTCTAATGTTTATACTTCAGCATATATTGGCAATTCCTCTTCAGCATTTTACTGTCTTCCTCCAGTATACAGATAGCATGCAACAATAGATTTGAGAACTTCTTGTTCTAATGAATCAGACCTCATAATTGGCTAGGATACGATGCCCGTAAGTTCACTCCCTTCTATTGGGATTCCATCTTTATCTGCCACACGAGTTTTATCGATTATAGATCTCATTAATGAAGCAGTTTTCATTGTCTTTTGCCTGGTTGGTATTACATATCTCCAAGCCCATTTTAGACTCTGCATTCCCAGACCACTTCTCAAATTATTTGCAACTGGACAGTCTGTGACTCAGAACTGTGTGACCATGTTTTCTGGGGACTTGAATGTTTCTTCTTCCAAATTTCTGTTGAAATCTAATTGCCAGTATAGTGGTATTAGAAGATGTGGCCTATAAGAGGCCGTTAGGTCATGTGCTAGGCTAATTTTTGTCAACTTGGCACAAATTAGTTACATGGGAAAGGGGAACCTCACCTGAGGAGCTGCTTCCATCAGACCAGCTTGTCTGCATGTCCCTAGGGCAGTGGCTCTCAACCTGTTGGTCTCACCTGCTTGTATCAGACATCCCGCCCCTCAGATATTTACATTACAATCCACGACAGTAGCAAAATTACAGTTGTAAAGTAGCAGTGAAGTGATTGTATGGTTGAGGGATCACCACAACAGCTGCCTTAAAGGCAGCTCTCAAAGCATTAGGAAGGCTCAGAATCACCTGCTCTAGGGCATTTTCCTGATTAATTTACCAAAGATTATGACATCCTCTTGCACGTATATACCCCCCTCCAGATACTGCCTGAATCTCTTACCTTCTTCGAAACTCCTCACCTCATTTGAGAGAAATTGTGAATTCAGATTTGAGTTGTTGCAAATTAAGGACAATTGTCTGCATATGCAGAAGAGTTGTTTTATTAGGATAGCAGGGGCCACCACGCAGGCGGAGGAATGGGAAATTTTCACATGTAACAAGGCCTATCTTCCCTAACAGCATTGCTTGGGCTCATGCTCATACTGCCCCAGGTCTGACACATGTCCAGACTGACAATTATTCCTCATTTCTTTAAGCATAATTTGTTCCTACAACTGGAAAATTGTTATGCATTGTAGGCTTTGATTTTTCAAAATCCTACTTTATTTAGGGCTCTTAAATGTTTTCCTTTCCAACCCGCTGATTAGAGGTAGGGGAGAACAAAGGTCAATAGAAGTGGTGGATGTGGACCTTTTTAGACACAGTTCCTTGGGCTGGTTCCACTCTGCATTGCCAGGATACCAGCAGTCCAGTCCAATAGCAAACACCAAACAGCAACATGTGTCAGTAGCAGAGGCACAATCCAACAGAAACAGCAAGGCTCTGCCGAATCAGCACGAGTCAACGGAGGCAGCCAGACTCAAACAGAGTACCACGAGAAGTTCTCTGGAATGTTTCTGTCTGTGAAGCGAAGACCGGCAAAGACCAGCAAAGCGATGTAGACCATCAAAGGGTGTAGCAATGCCAAAGCGTCCTTTCACTGTCCGTGACGTTCTATTAATATTCTTTCTAAACTCCATCTGACCTCTCAAAGTCTATTTTCCACTAACAAAAGTCATGAGACTGTCTTCAAGAGTGGAAAGACATTCCCATGTCTCATACTTGGGAGCAAAACAAAAAACACATAAAAGAAACCAAAACTTTCACTACAATTCAACCTATATTAAGACATTCTTTAAAGAGTATTTCTCCTTCCTTCATCACATTTATGTAAGTATTGTATTCATTTGCAGCTTTTACTGTGAATTTTATTCTCCAATGCTTTAAAGTTTGCCTATCATCACTAAGCTTACTTCTAACTCAGAATTTTTTTGTTTATATTTGTTACGTTAATTAAATTTTGCCATGTTATGAAATACATCAGTTAAGAAATGAGGATTGGAAAAATCATGTTGTTTAAACTATCATAAATTTTTTCTAGTTATTAATTTTATGCCCTGGCGACTCCAGTTTTAACATGTTTAGAATGGACAGCAATGCACTCCTTACAGATTCTTATGAAAATTCAAAGTTGTGTGAAACACTAACTCATTAATGTAGGCCTGGTATTCTTGTTACAATACAGAGCTTTGTGGTATGGAATCAAATGAGAATTCTACTCCTCTCAGAAGATAACATTTGGAGATGCTTGGTGAGGCCCCGGGAAACAGAAAAGTCCAATTCAAAAATTCCTTTTGCTGGAGAGTCTTATAGACTCAATTACCTGCTATAGAAAATCATGATACCAACTAAAGTCATCTAAATAAACATTTCTTAATCTGTGTTAAGCTAATCAACCTTTAGGAGACTATGGGCAAGTGAGTCAGCAGCATCAGTGACCAAAGTGTACAAGGAGAAAGGGCACGTGTGCCAAAATCAACGACCAATTCACAGCTTCTATTTGTAGTTCACAGACGATGCCCACCATAAAAGTGGGTGTAGCTGCAATGTGGAACCAAGTGAGACTACCGTGGCAGCTTACAAGCATGCTGCTCCCTGCCTCTCAGCCAGATGGGCAGGTGGACGTGGAATCCACCTAAAGTCCCCTGGGATCCTTGCCAGAATACTTTTGTTGTGTTTTCTACTGCTTTGGATCACAAAATCAATACACGCCTTTCTCAAAAAGACAGACAGAACATAGAAAACAGCAAGAACACCTAGCTCAACAATATAACTGCTTCTCCCTATTCTGAGAGCCATTTTTAGCAGCATCATGTAATGCAATCACATCTTTTCTTTAAAAAATGTTCTTAAAATCATATAAAGGCTGGACACAGTTTGTCCTCTGCCCTCCACACATGTGCCACAGCACATAAGCAGGCTTGCACACAAATATGTATGTATACATGTACACAAGATGAATAAATGTCAAAATAAACTACTTCAATGGAAACTGTTATAAATAATTTTAATGTCTGTATGGTGTTATTTTATATAAATATCTTATATTGTAATTAGTTCAGGGGACATATAGTTGTACTGTTTGAAACTTCCTTTCTTACAGTGTATATCTCTGTTTTTGAGAACTCCTCGAAGCTGACTTGTTGGAGAGCTAGTCCCAGTCAAGCCAGCTCTCACATAGACACATGTGTTCCTAATGCTAAACCAGGTGGGAGCATATCTGCTGGCGTGAAAGTGCTTCCTTCCTAGTCCAGCTGTTTCTGCTCTGGAAAGCCACACATCAGGGAGCTCAGCTGTGCAGGGCTGGATTCTGCCATGGAGCTGTCCTGATAAGCAGCTCTTCAAAGCAAAGATGCAGTTGTAGCGGGAGATCACTGAGAGATTCTTTGATAGCTAATAGACGGCTAGTAAGGAAGTGTGCGTGTGCGTGTGTGTGTAGATATGTAGCTCTATTTTTTTAAAGGGTTAGTTTGGCCATTTGAGAATAAAAAAAATAAACTCCAAAGAGCCTGTCTGACAAATGAACCATTAACGGCCTCAAATACGGTCGGTGATAACGAGCACTCCATATCTCAAGCTTACTCGGGGAACGCTGAGAACACAGATGCTTATGCTGAGACCAGCAGACTCTAGCAAGCACCCTGATTATCTGAACAATAAAGCACTCACCTTAGCCCTTTCCCCCCATGTAAGAGATAACAAAACTCCTGATGGCAGATTTCTGTTTAGCAGATAGAAATGCAGAATGAGGAATAGCTGCATGAAGAGAGATCATTCCTGAGAAAAACTCCCAAGTGGATGTCTGTGGCCTCCAACTCCTATTAAAATATTTTAAATTTTATTTGTTATTGCATGCACGCGTTTGTGTGTGTGTGTGTGTGTGCGCGCGCGCGCGCGCACGCACGCTCATGGAGTATGTGTGGAAGTCAGAGGACAACGTTCAGGAGTCCTTTCCCTCCTTTCACCATGGAAACTACAGATTAAATTCAAGTTGTCAGATTTGTATGGCAAATGCTGTTATACACTGAGTCATCTCACTGGCCCTCCAACTCTTTCTATAGGTGGCAGAAGACATACATAACAATTCTCTTAAATCTGTAAAATGAAGGCATTAGTATGAAGCCAAGAAAGATGGCATACATGTTCTCTGAACTATAATTGCTATTCATGGCTGACAATTCAGAGGATGTGTTCTTCCTCCTCCCAGAAGCAGGAAGTCAGCCCATTCTGCAGTGCTGGTATAGTGAGGAGAAGAGTGTAGCCTCTGAGCCCCAATCACATGCTCCTTCTGACTCTTTGAATCCATGTTGTTTGTAACTAGTCACCTAGTCTTTCTTACATTACTTCCTGGTCTAAGAATGGGATCAAAAATCTCCCTAATGTGATTGTAGGGAATGGGAAGGCTTGGCACACAGTTACTGCTCACGAACGGCTTTATCTCTCTTTATTCTGCTCTGCTTTTCCATAAGGCAGAGAGCTGCCATATGGCTGGTCCATAGGAAAGCCCTCTTGAGCCATGATGTTGCCTAATGGTTGTTTTGAGTAGACAGATTAAATGCAGCTATTGGCTAAGGTGCAGACTTGGTGGAAAAGATGCTTAACTGCACTAGTGCCAGCCTCAGTCACTAGGTCTCTTGCCTATCTGAAGAGCATCATTTCCCCCCCACATACTTGACAGCTCTATTCTCATCTGCATTGGCCCCAGATTTTGAAGAGTCTGTAAACCAGAGCATCAAGGAAAGCCTAGGGCTAAGTCAGGTACTAGCTCTGCCCTGCATTTTTTACCTCCTGATGAAAGCACCACTGGCCTCCCCTTCCCTTTTAAGAAATCGCTACTCTCTGGCAAGAAGCAGACTGCTTCCCCTGGGGACACTCTCTGTCACCCCCCCCCCCTTAACTTCCTAGGGCTTCTTTCCAACAACTATTCCTTTCATGTTGACAGTGACTGTTGATCTTAGACCCTCCATGGTGTGGCAGCTGAGCATCCTAAGCCACTCTCATTGTTTGAAAATATTAATTCAGTGTATTCATTTTTTTTAATTCAATGTATTTGTATAAATAAAGTTTTAGGGTAAAATGTCCTGGCTTCCAGAACCCCAACAGGCTATGCTCAGCCACTCCACTCGTTCCAGTACACAAATTAAAGAGGTGAGAAGTGATACAGGTTTAAATTGAAGAAGAAATGGGTCAAGAATTCCACATGATCAGTCAGATCTGGTGTCAACTCTGGGTCTATAAGAGGTTCCTCTGTCAACTTAAGAGAAGCATCTGGTTTGTATCTGATGGTGACTTCTATTCCGGAGTACAGCCCTCCATCTTAAGAGTGTTGCTGCCATCTTGGCTGCGATCTAACCAGCCTGCGAGATATTTATTGGTACTCCTGGCAATATTAGCAGGATGGCCCTGTGAAAGTAAAGGAGCCAAGCAGAGGTGATGGGCTGTTGCATGCTTGAAATTGACTGTGTGGGCCCAGGTGGGTTTTAGCAAAGGCTTTTATGTGCTTCTGACGTCAGGGTCTATTTAGATGATAAGTTAAAAACAACACCTTTGCCCTCTACTCTTAGTCACTAGGAGCAATTTGGTGAAATTACTAGTAAGTAATCTCAGGCCAGATAAAATGCCAGCTTTGCCTTTGCCCTTCTTGGCCCATGACATGCCACTTGCAATCTCAACCCCTGGCCCCGCCCCTCACCCCTACCCCCAAGGCTTACTGTCATCATTCTGGCCTGTACAGCTAAGTGTTCCCCAAAGTAAGTGAACTGATAGCAGGGCTAATCTCTCAAGGTTCCGCCTAAGCAACTGCAGATAATTCAGAAGAACCTTCTGAAGAGTGACTATCATTCTTGGATGCTTCCCTGCATAAGTGGGCCTCTGCTGCTGTGAATAAAATTCCAGATAGAGATTGAACAAAGTCTTCAGTGAGTTTGCTAGTTAAATTTCTAGAAGCCTTTTTAATTGCCTTCAATCATTGGATCACACACAACTACTGAACTAATCAGAACCCCCTACACACACACACACACACACACACACACACACACACACACACACACACACTTGCTGTCACTCGAATCTGTAAATCATAACCAATTAGATTAAAAGGTCACATCTTAATCAGCGGTTTTAACTGATGTAAGATATTTAGATTTAACATTTAACCGATTTAACATTGCCTCAGAATGATCCGAGGACTTGTTATATGGGCTGCCCAGACGCCGCCTTGTTAGAACTAGAGAGATGGTTCAATGCGTAAGAACACTGTATTCTCAGCACCTGCCCACCCAGAAGCTCACAATCACCTACAACTCCAGTTCCAGGGGATCTGGATGTTCAACTGCAGGCACACCACACTCCAGCAGAAGTGAATGCAATCTTTTCATGCAGAATTGCTGGGAAGATGCAAGTTTCCCAAGGTAGAAAGCAGAACAGTTTTGGCTTACCTTACTGTGTTTTCGGTCTCCAAATGTTATCTACTTGAGCCTAAAAGCGTCCATTTGAGCCACTAGGATTGGTTTTGAAATCTCCATCATTTAGGTCATCATCCTAATAGTGATGATAATAATCTACCTGGTCATCACTAATTGTATTTTATCTTCTAAACATCTTCAAATGCCTTGGATCAGCTAGATAGCTCAGTGAGTAAAGCACTTTTGGCCATGCGTATTCACTTTCAACCAAACCTGTTGATTTTAAGGATGTACATGGGGGAAGGAGATAATTGGCTCCCATGAGTTGTCCTCTGTCCTCATGTCCTTTCACAGGATGGTGACCCAGCAAGGTCCTCTGGAATCTTGTAGGAGTCCTGTCTCACAGGTGAGATGCTCTGTCACTTCCTTTTCACCTTCAGGTTGGCGCTGTGTTTCACATGGCAGTCAGTCTTCTTAGATCCAAACACACACAATAAATAAATATAATAAACACAACAATGACAGAATCAACAAAACATTCGTAAAGTCTGTTTACGAGGAATGAACAACGTTTAAGTTTTTCTTGAAGTTCTGGGCCAGGGGGGCCCACAGAATGTGAAAAGATCCTGCTTATTCACACATCAGATGTAGTAACAAGGATGGGAGAATAATTCAATGATATTAGAGTTTGCTAGCCTTCATGTCACCCTAAGTGCAGTTCCCACACTGGAGAAAAGGTAGCATATCAATAAATATCATGAATGCCGTTGATGAAAAACACATAGCTCTCACTTCAAAGAGACTAAGAGATGGTTTATTCTGGAGCCAAATTTGAACATCCATGTCCCAGGAAGCCACAGGTTACCCCAGGTTCCGTGTTCCAGTGCAGAAATGGTTCTGTGGAGTTTGTGTAGTAACAGAGCAAAGAAGGCTATAAATCAAGGTCCATTGCTGCAGCTCCACCCGTGAGCACTCCCAGGCTTCAGAGGAACCTTTACCTCTAGTGTCCTCCACTGCGGCAACATGAAGATCTGGTTGCTGGTTGAATTCCAGTGAGATAGTAGACTCGCCCACACCAAGTCCTGTCTGCAGATCTGGACCAAAGATGGACTGGTCATCCGGAAGCCTGTGACTGGCCATTCTTGAGCTAGATTCTGGAAGAACACCTTAGTTCCACAAAGGGACAGGCACATGGGCATATGGAAGCAGAAGGGCACTGCCAGTGCTCAGATGCCCAAGAAGGTGATTTGGTTGAGAAGGATGTAGAAGCTGAGCTGGCTTCTCAGGAGATAACCATGAATCCAACAAGCCTGACCGCCACAGATGTCACAGCCTGAACCTGGAGGTGAAGGTGAGAGGACCGGACAGTGCTAAAAGGTCCATGGCTAGAGTCACATAGCCTTTATGAGCACTGGTCCACCTCCACAGGCAACGATCAATCCCAGTTAGAGTCACTTAGCCACAGATGTGATTCTCCCAGAAGCCTTTAAAAGAGCCCACAAGCTCCCTGCCTGGGTGTTTCCACCATTTTGTACGGATGGCTGATGGACCCCTGCATGCAGGCTGTTTCTGCATTCTCCTTATTTTTACAAACCATTTGAGTCTGGGGTCTTTCTTCTTCAGCGAATTTTGGACCCTTACAAAAAGGAATGTGATAGAGTGCCTCGCCTATAAAACAGAATTCCTACCAGGTCACAGAGGCCCTTGCTGGGTCATCATAGAAAAGAGTGTCTGTTTGGACAGCCTGTCTCACCTTGGGCAAACAACTTAGGAAGAAGACACTCCAGGTGAGAAACACGGGCTACATGCTGCAACATTTCCCTCATTCCTAAGCCTCCCCTCCCCACCTCGATAAAGGGTCAGAGCCATCTTTTTTCCCCCTGGCAGACTTCTTGATTTCCTGCAGGAAAGAAGCCCTTTGTTGTACACAGTCCCATCTGTTGAAGGTCAGATTCCTGTCTCTTTCTGCTGTCTGTCTCTTTATACTGCCTCAGAAATCTAACAGAATGTATTTTTTAAAAACAACAAAACAAACAAACAAACAAGCTAAAGTCAGACAAGGCCAAGCAGGAGCTCCTGGCGTACTGGGCTGAGGCTCATGGGTCGACAGCCTCTATCCAAGGAGAAAGAGACCAAGAAATAAAGTTCCCCTCATATCTGTACATAGATGGCCTCAGGGTTGCATCAGCCATTAAAATAAAAAGCCTTAAAAAATAAAAATTACATCAGTAAACATATTGCGTGGGCATTGACAGCAGGCAGAAGAACCTCGTAAGTTGATAGGTCTTATAGGTTGTCTGGTAGCATTCTTAGTCCTTCCGTGGTGGAGAATAGAGTTTTGTGACATTAATACATTCGAAAGGGTTTTATCTGTTTATCAGGATGTTAGGTCTGATACAGAGGTGGGCAAGGAATTGATCTTTAGGGGAACACAAACAGCCCAAGACATTACAATTAGCTGAGAAAAACTTTCCAAATTCTCGTTTGCCATTTTTCAATCAAGCAGCCTATGCAGGCAGCTTCTTTCCAGCAGTTCTCACTTAGTAAGGAGTATTATTCAAAACTCAAAAAGAAATGAGTTACTAAACCACAAAAAGACAAGAAGACAATCTGGATGAAAAATGCCCTGGCAGAAATGAGGACGTTGTAAAGAGACAGCTGTGCCCCTCCCTTTGCCTGTCAGACCCCGTGGAACTGGAATTTCCCCAGCACATGAGGGATGGAAAGACAATGGTCCTCAGCCAGACGAGGAAGTGTCCGAGGAAGAAAACTTCACAACCTATCAGAATACCTTACGACACAGACTGGCTTTGCAACAGAGCTTGGAGCTAAGGCAAGGGCCATAGGTAGGAGACCACACCGTGAGAGCCCGCTCAGCTGTGCATACCTTTTGCCTTCTATTTAAACTTCATTCAACGTTCCTGGGAAGTTACACCTACAAAGCTGATTGAATGACTAGAACATGAGTGATTACAGTTTTAAATGTTGCAGAGCCAAGCATCTTGGGTTATCTTGGCCCATTGAATAACCATTTGCTTCCCACTCTTGTGTGTAGCTTAATAGCTTTCTGGACTGTACACTGTACAAACAGCCCTACCTTCCCCCTACTTAAAAGCTAAGAGTTCCTTCCACTAGATAACATATGCTTATAACAGAGGTCTCCACTTTGTTGTAACCTGCCTACCCAATTTACCTGTGAGAAAAATATCTTTTTTTTTCCTATCAAGGGCAGGTAGTCATCAAAGGGCCAATATATTATGAATCTGTCCTACTTTGTAAAACTTTTATGCCAGTCTTTTAATCTTCCTTATTTTATATAATTGTTATGCAAATTTAAAATCTCTCATATAGGGTGAAATTTTTGTTTATGCAAAGGCCCTCTCTTATTTCCCGACTTCCCTATTCCCACTTCTCTTCATTTCCTTTGCACAAATTCTTTTAAAACTAGCCAATTATGTGAGACTCCACAGTTGGACCCCAGCCAGTGGAGAAAAAGACACAGCCATCATCGATCTGCCTTAGAATAAAAACCAGGTAAGCTTCTTGCCTCCTCACCACCACCCAGTGCTTTTTAACCTGGTCTGGATTGTGCATCCATTTTGTAAAAAACAAATTGCCTTGCTGAGCTACTTTCCCTCTTCCTTTGTGTGGCACTGATAATATCCGCTCCCCACACAGCCACCAACGCATCCTAAAAGTGTATTGAATTATAAGCTTCTTGTTCTGTTACTACAAAACTCTATACAACAGTCACCATTTTGGAGTATGACATTTCTAGTCTTCGTGTTTGTAGGTCATGGTCACCCATATTCGGCTCTAGAACAAAATATCTCTTATCCCCTTTGAGGTGAGATCTGGTCTGTTTTCCATTATTTGTTATGGTGCCTGGCATTCCCCTCCTACCACCCCGGCAATCTATTTTTCACCAGAAGAGGCACCGGATTGGATCTGGTAACAACATGAACCCCTTGTGCCCAGTCACCTGGCATGGCCAGCTTGGGTGATTGTTGATGAATTGGTGCTGGGGCTCAGACTTCTTTTGATTTGGTTTGATGTTCTGTTAGTTTATTCTGAGCCGGTTGTTTAGGACTGTTATTGGAGTTACTCAGGGTCAGAGCCTGGGCCATGACATTCCAAGTTGACCCAGTTGGAATACCCAGCCTTAATAAGCCAATGAAACAAACAACTAATAATACAAAAGAAAGAAAGGAAGAAAGAAAGAAAGAAAGAAAACAACAACAACAAAACCAAATAATGGAGTTTATTCAATGTGACCCTATTGGAAAGAAGTACAAAGTGATCTAGCAACATTTTACTAACTCCCAAGTCCACCTATGGGATCCCAACACAGATATGATTTAAATAGAAGGTGAGAGATAAACATAATTAAAAATTCATGTCGTCCTGCACATGATTGAACCATCACTGACTTCATTCTCACCCTGCAATGTGGTCTGGCAAGTTTGTTAGAACTATGTGAAATCCCTTTCCAGGAAATAAGTTCTGGTTGACCCCAAACTTCCAGTGTTTCCCTTCTCCCGCCATGATATTGCTGGAGAAGTTCTAATTCCTTGTGTTCCGTTGTTTCAACAGTCTCAGAATTAAATGGAAGGATCACAAAGGTCTCCTTAGAATACTCCCTTTCCTGCCAGCCCAGTTACCTCCCCCCACTCTTTGTTGAAACATCCCAATGTTGAGCTGGAATATGCCTGCCTTGGGTTTTTGTTTTGTTTTGTCGTGTTTTGTTTTTTACTGCCATAAGACACCATGGCCAACACAACTTATGGAATAAGGACTTTATGGAGGGGGTGCTTATAGTTTCAGAGGGTGAGTCCATGAGTATCATGGTGGGGAGCACAGCAGCAGACACAGTACTGGAGAGGTAACTGACCCTGATTCACAAGCATGACAGAGTTAACTGGGAATGATCTGGGCGTTTGAAACCTCAAAGCTTAGCCACATACCTCCTCCAACAAGGCCACACCTCCTAATGTTTTCCAAACTATTCTACCAACTGGGGACCAAGATTTCAAATATATGTGTCTATGACAACCATTACTAGCCAAACATCTGCAAGAAGCAAATATTATGAATGGAATACAAGTATGAATTAAAGTTAAGTGACATTCAGTTAGTTTCATGTAACCTGCATTAAGAACAAACAATTTCTCTAAAATTACTTTGTTTTCAGTTACTCTTGGAAGGGCTGGAATAAGCAAACCCATCTTGTTGATTTGAGACAAGGTACTACCATAAAGCCCGTGCTGGACTCTAACCTACAGTTCTCCAGCTTCGGTTACCCTGTGCTGGGACTACAGGGTAGCTGGGACTACAAGCAAGTGCTACCAATGTCCCCCTTGGTTGTGAAAGATGTTCTCTGAAGACGTTGGTGACTGACCATCTGGTAGTCTGTTCTCTATTTTCCCTTGTCCCCAGGATAATATTTGTCCTGGTTGGTATGATTTGATCTTGCATGGGGGTGGGGGTGGGTCACTGACAGATACTAAGGAGTTAGTGCTATTAAAGTCTTTATGGCCAGTTTAAAGCAACAGGAAGGAGTGACATGCATGATGTCCATTCTGCTTATGCTAAGGGTATTTCTTACCTTCTAGCTATTTATTAGGGTTTCTTTGTCAGAAACTATACTTCTGTGGCAGATAAACAATGATTAATATAAAGCTTTATAAAAACACAACTATGAAAAGCAAATACTTTTGCAGAGTGCTAACTGACAATAGTTACAAAATTTTGTAAAATAAACAAAGAGTAAAAATAATTTGAAAATGAAGTGTTCCTTTATAGGCTTATCAATGTCCAAAACTACTTACTTATTAGCCAGCACTCACATAGGCACTCAGTTTTAGAGCCTGTCTAATTATCTTTGCTAAAAAGAATAATCATAGTATGATTTAGAAGACACAAACATAAAACTTGGAGAATGTTAGCATCATCATCAATTCTATTTTAGAGGACATCATCTTGGTAAAGTATTTTCCTAAGCTTTGCATCCTAACAGCTTAAATGTATAAAAGAACTAGCAATAGTTAGCACTATTACATAGAACTGCACAGAAGCACACAAACAGGTCTAAACAATCCAGCAGGTCAAAGTAATCAAAATGCTATGCTAGGAACTGGATATCAAGTGGAGTTCTCTCATTTGTAGTCTCAAAAAATGTTTGAAAAAGCAGTTTTTAATTATTCTTTATGGCTAGTTATTACTTTTTTAAATACAAATGAAATTCTGGCGCCCTCTCATGGCCAGAAATTTCAAGTATTCTTTTATGCATATTGGCACTCTCTTCCTTCATGCGGTGTTTTCTGATCAATTAAAGAGGGCTTGATCCACAGACCTAAAGGAGCTAAATAACAAGGAGGACTCTAAGGAGGATGCTTAATTCCCAGTCAGAAGAGCAAGTAGAACAGACACTGGAAGCAGTGAAGAGAAGGACGGGATGGGAGCCTACGACGATTGTTCTCTGAAACACTCCAATCAGAAGGTGGATCCAGTGAAAGAAGGAGCTGACTAAAATGAGAATTTTTAGTGCTGTGACCTTGTACTTCCTAGCCTTCTAGGCAGGGGGAAACAAACAAACAAACAAACAAACAACAACAACAACAACAAAACCTTTGTCTAAGTTTCAGTGTTTTAAATTGTGCCTCAAGACCTCAAGTCATAGAACTGAATGTGTTTATTTTGAAATTTTAGTAACAATAAACATTTAAAAATGTAGAATAATTAAAAATTACTCCAGTACACCCCCTGCCCCAGAGGGCTAGCCTAGTAGCACCAAAAACAAAGCAAAATCCAATTATCTTCACCACGATGTCTATTTTTATACCAGGAACTCCAGTGAGTGTCAGGAGTCCCTTGAGGCATTATCAGCCAAACTAAAGGCATGATATATCCAGAGAAGCGAAACAAAACAAAAGTTGCCGAGAGACCTGTTGTTTGTAATGCTTCCAGACGGCACATCCGGGCCAGTAAGAATGAATGTGGGGCTTTTAGAACTTTGTATTTTAAAAATCTGGGCTTGACTCCAGTTCAAGCCATTAGGCAAGAAGGACGCGCTGAAGTTTTAGCTCCCCATGTAATCAGGTTGTTAATAACCACCTGTCCCCCCGTGCTGTTATGGTGGGAAACAGAGCCCTCAAATTGGTAACATAAGGCATTACCAATAAAAACAAAACACAAACAACTAGTATTGACGAGTCTATTTAAAGACTAAATGTTTATCAAACCACAGTGTAAAATTCTCTCAAATTAATTGGACTAGCTCTCCCAGTGGAAAACTCAATTTTCCTATCACTTCCTCAGTCCGACAACTCCATGTCCCCTAATAATCACACCACATTCAGTTCCTCCTCTTTTGTTTTATTTTTACAACACTGCAAAATGAGAAAACAATCGACACGTGGCGAGTTCACACAATGACAAACCACCTTGACCATGTCCAATTCCACCAGGACCAGGGGCAGGGGGGCCGTGTGCTCCCCCAGAGGAGACCCTCTCACAGAAGGATCACTGGAGACAGTTTACAGTGTGGGGAGAGGAGAAGAAAGAGAGCAACATTTCAACCATTTTAAACAACCTCACAACAAACACAATTTACATAGTAATTCTTTTATGCTAGTATAAAAATAGTGCCAGAAACTATGTATTTGTTTGGATATATTGAAAAGACGTAAGAATACAATAGAAATCAACAGTAGCAAGTGATGGATCATTAGAGTTCTTAAACTGTAATAGAAATTTATATTTTCAGCTATTTACATCACTTTCAATGACATTCAAGACATGTCTACACAGGCTTTTGGTAAGAACATGGACAGGCGAGGTAAGCTTTAATATTTCCTTCTTTGCTCTGCCAGAAGGCAGAAAGGGTCCAAATCTGCAGTTGAATAGTCTGTGAGAACGCTAGTCTCTCTTTCTCTGCTTGGCTATGGAAACATGATCTATGTCATGTGACTCCTTACATAAGGTGTTCTTAAAGCTATCAGCAAGGTAAATGACCCATGCTGACAGGAAGACAGAATGTCCACTGGCATATGCTTAAAGAAATTTTGGATAAAAGTTCATTGTCTGAGCTGGGTGCAGTGGCGCACACCTGTAATCCCAGCACTCGGGGAGGCAGAAGCAGAGGCAGAGGCAGGCGTATAGCTGTGAGTTCGAGGCCAGCCTGGTCTACAAAGCGAGTCTAGGACAGCCACGGATACACAGAGAAACCCTGTCTCGAAAAAGAAAAAAAAAAAGTTCATAGTCTGTATGTTACAGAGGAAAAGTGATAGAAAGCCCCCTATGCTTTCACGCTATTAAGTTGGCATTCTATGTGCCCTTAGTGACTTCCCGCGCAGCCGGTGAGCTCCTCAGAGTTGCTGCCTTGCTTCCACAGCAGACACTGAACCTAACACTGAGGAGAGGATTTAATGAAGGGTGGGCTGATGCATGGCTGACACTGAGTAAATCAATTCTGGCCCCTTACTTGAAACAGCTGTTTACAGGAGAGCAAAGGAACACTTCGTCCTTTCTCAGCTTAAATCAGGTTAAAGGAAAAAGCCATACTGCTTCCCTGATAAGGTTTAGGAGTGTGATACAGTGAGAAACACAGGGAGTTTGGAAGTGTAATAGTGGCCAAGGTTCACACTTCTGCAACACTCTGAGAGTAAAGGCACTTGACTGGTCGGCAAGAGTTGTCCGCGACTCAAGTTCCTCCACGAAGCCGTTATTTCCAGTACATTTTCATACATGTCCTTATCTCCAGGATGCTACTAAGAGAAACTCTTTTTCATAATTAACCAACTAGCAAGGAAGCATCAGACTGGGTTTACGCTCCGAGCCAGGTCTGTATGGAGTGGATTAAATGTATTTCTTTTCCGTCTAGGGAACGCAACATAAGAAATGACCTGTGCAATGAGATCACTCTACTTCAATACCCCGTTTTCCAACAGTGGTCTCAAAGGCCCACAAGGAAGGCTTAAAGAGCTAGCTGGCTCCTGGGACATGCCCCTTGAACACAGGCTTTGTCCAAACCTAACTACCTTAGGAACGCAGCCTCGTTGGGTGCGGAGCTTAAGTGACTTACACACATTCACAGTGTCATGCTTGGCAAAAGGTGACTCTTCTAACCTCGTGAGATCAGAAAGCTCTGTGGAAAACTTAGCAAAACACAGGGATTTTTCTGGCTGACAATTAAAAGGAAATGTCATCATACGATTTTACCACAGCCAGCCAAACAATTCATCAAACAAACAGTCCAGGACAAGAGCAACTTCTTGTTCATTATGGGCACTGTCAACAGATGGCAGCATGAGGGAGCACTTACAGTAACATAACATGATAAATACAGTCCAACTTCAGTGGATACTAGAAAGGGGATATTCACAGTAAGAACAGAAACAATGGTTTGTGTTCTTGTACCACAGACAGAAATCCATGTATGGAATGGTTTTTTCCTATAAAACAAAAATCATTTGAATAAAATAGTATTCTCTTGTGTATGAACTAAACTACGCAGCAATAAAATAGCATGGGCGTGGCACCGCTTTTCCCATATTTTCCTATATTAATGCTGTACTAGTATGTAAAACAAATCATTACTCAAATCAAAACATATGACCCTTTGCCTGTTAATATATCTGACAAATCCTCCACATATAATCGGCCTCTTTAAAAATATTCTCAGTGCCTTAAGTCAGAGGAGTGTGAAGAAGCTACAAATGTACATGTCTGCATTTAGCATAACTAAGCACTTACAATGTGTGGGGTACAACGCTAGGCTTACAGCATGTCATCTAAGCAGTGTGTCTATACTCAGGAATTAACACTCGTCCACAGGCATATGGAAGTATATTGATATGACTATTATTAGTGACAGTCTGTGTAACTGACAAACCAGTGTACTAGAGGCAACCTTACAGATTTCATCTATAGGACATGAAATACAAATAAAACAATATTCTGAAAAATGCGAGTATTGCAACCATAGTACAGCTAGCATTGGGTGACAAGTCTCTTGGCCTAGCCATTACCAATACAAAGCAATGCTAGCATAACCTGCTTAGCCTTTTCATATCTAAGCCACAGTCACATACACACACACAGGATCTAAAATGGATATGTTAAAGTTTAAGCAAAGAGGAAAGGGGAAAAAAACCATTTTAACTCAAATTAATGTCAGAAACACAGACCAAATACTTCAGCTTCTTTGGGAAGATGTGGGAAAAGGGTGGACCTTAATAAATCAAGTCCCTCTAATTCTTCTCAAAGGTAAACATTTCTGCACATTTGGAACAGATACTCTTCCCCTGGCTCAGATGCTCCACCTGACTCATGATCTACTTCCAATACTGAGTGGTATTTGATTCAGGCCGGAAGCTTTTCACACACTGCTCCTTTGAATTCTTTGTTTGACCTCCCTATTGGAGGCAAACTTCTATTACTCATATCACTTTATTTTTCCTATAAATTTCAGTTGACAGAACAATCGAGGTCTATTTTGTGACTTCAGGCAAGTACTCCTATGGCCACTTTTCTTTTCAAACTTAAATTGTTGAGTTAAGGAGATGAAAAGTAAAATAATAATAATAATAATAATTTGTTTTAAAAATTTTCAGCATTTAAAATGTAGATTGCCAGAAAGACCTTTCAGTGAAACATTTCTTTTGGCTGAGGGCTCTCCAGGGCCCTCCCACATCTGGCAAACAATTTTGGGACAGTCAGTGGGGAATCATCTGGTCCCAGGCTTTAGAAAGGGTGCTGAGACTGTGTGCTGAAGGGCCACCACATGGATAGGTTGTAATTTCAATTTGCCCCATCATGTAGATGGGGTGTCCTGCAAGTCCTCCCCATCACAGAAAGACCGCAGAGATTAGCTACCACAGTGTCTTGTTTCACGTCTTAACTTGGTTAAGACCCTTCTGACAAGTTTACATTCATTTCTCCCTAAAATCCACTGAGTCAGCATTCATCTCACAATGGCTTTAAAGGTCCCAGAACGCATTCAATTGGCCTCGAATCCACTTTTGGGAAAGATTCCTGACGTGTTTGAAAGACTGGTGACTCAGAAACAAAAAGGCCAGTTATTTATAACCCCCAAGCAAAGCTGAGCGGAGTGTAGGAATGCCGCTTGCAGCATTCTTATCAACGTTGTTCAGAGTGAGTGTGACTCTTCATTTCACTTCAGTGGCATAAAACGAAAGTATACAAAGTTGGTAGCAGTCTCTAAAACACGTCATGCTATGCTCACAGGAGCTGTGCAAAAACAAAATACAGCAGCGGCAAAGTGCACACAAATTTTCATAGTGTATGGTGAAACCGGGCCTGTGGCAGTTTGCACGGCGGAGGCAGTCAGTCTCGTTTGGCCTGGCTACTGTCCCTGTTAATCAGTGTCTTCTCCTGCTGCTCCGCAAGGGCCTGCCACTTCTGTCTGTTCTTTCTGCAGCCGTCCAGCAAGGGCAAACAGTCCTTCGACACGTGGGTCAGGGCCTAAGGAAAAGAAAAGGAACAACTAGACGCCAGCCTCTGCCACAGGCTTGTCACCAAGGGCCACAGTCATTACACGAGCAGCCCACGGCTGGCAATCTCATTAAGTCCTAGAAACACACACGGGGTATTGGCCAAGGATTCCCGCTTAAGCTACATAGTTGAGGAGGCATACTTTGGGACAGGTGAGGACAACACTGAGGGGGTCTTGACGGTGAGGCTGGGGCAACGGCGGCTTGGCAGCTAAGAGCATGTTGTGCTCTTGTTTAGGACGTGAGCTCGGGTCCCAGCACTCACGGCTGCCTAGCACTCCAGAGGGTCCATTGCTCCTGGCCTCTAGGAACAGCTGTACTCTTTTGCACATACCCACACAAAGACATGCACATGATTAAAGATAAAAGTGAATCTTTAAAATACATCAACAGCGAGGCATGGGAGAGCCATTTGTTTGGGTCTGCTGTTTATGCTAGCAGACACTTCCTGAGGGTGCTGTGAGAAACTGTTCCTGTGTTTTACACAATCTCATAAAGGTTATTATTATTTACCAAGCATGGCGCCATTTAGTTACAAGAACATTTGCTGTGGCTTTCTTTGTAATACAGAAATGACAAATACCCAACAAGGCTTAGTAATACTTGGTAAGTGCTTTATGATCATTATGAATGTCTCAGGCTCACATCTGACATGTATGCTGTATCATGGAGTTTAAAAACCAAGTTTTATTAAATGACCCGAGAACAGCTTACAGTGCACACAGCATCAATAGCTATCTCTGAATAGTAAGACTATGAGAGATTTTAATCTGCCAGTTTGCTTCCCAGGACTTTCTGTTTGATCTGCAGTGAGAACATGCCACTTTCATGATAAAGGCACCTTTCAAGATCATATAGAATTCCCAGCAGCATAAAGAGTGCTTACACAAACTACACAACAGAGTGAAATCTAAAATGGCTCTTCTGATTATATTATTCTTTCTGGTTACAGGGATGGGAAAAATCAAGAGCCATGGTATCATCAGCTGAGAAGAACTCTTTACCTAACGAGCAGGGAACGGGTCTGGCATACACAGGAGGTTTGAGGATACCTGAAACACGGCTCCTGGCAGCATCTGAGGAAGAACTTCTGCACTGAGGAGAAGCCTGGCCAAATGGACCCTGAGGACCATGGGGAGGCAGGTGTGTCTTCTGTTCTACCATGCCCTTCATCCTCATCAGCAGGATTGTCTGTTAAACCTGTCAGTGCTTTTGGTGGTTTGGTTACGAATGGCCTCCATAGGCTCCTGTATTTGCACTCTTACTCCCCAGGGAGTGGCACTATTTGAGAAGGAGGTGTGGTCTTGTTTGGGGGAAGTGCGTCACTGGGGGTGGGCATTGAGGTTTCAAAAGCCTAGAACTAGGACCAGTTTCATTCTTGCTCTCTCCTCCCCTCCCTTCCTCCCTCCCATGCCCTCCCCTCTAACTATGGATCAGGATGTAGCTCTCAACTACTTCTCAACTATTCAAGTAGGATGCGCGTCTGCTTCTGGCAATGATGATCATGGACTGAACCTGTGGGACTGTAATCGAGCCCCCCAACTGAATGCTTTCCTTTCTAAGATTCACCTTGGTCATGGCGATTCTTCACATAATAGGACCCTGACTAATACTGGAACCCTGGACTAAGGACGGGAACTGGACTCTCAACTGGGCTCTGCATTAACTACATATTTGGGGTAAATATTCTCTTCCCCCCCCCCAGATGAACTTTACACATCCAATTACTAAATCTGCAATATCTGGATTAGAAAATTTGTATTTTTTGTTTGGCCTTAACCTTTTATGACAATCCCAGGATAATTTCTCAAGCAAATGAAACTTAAATCCACTCGAACTTTTAGAAACAAAGGCGGCATCTCCTTGTGAACTGGGGTAATAAACATTTAAATCAGTGCATTGAATATTAGAAGGAACTTTCGCCAGAACAACAAAAGCTACAAAAAAAAACCCAAAAAAACAAAACAAAACAAAAAAAAACAAAACCAAGAAGTGAAAATGGCAGAAGGATGGAGATTGGACCATATTCCAGTAACCTCCTCCTTTTAAAAAGTCCTCAGAAAACTTCCCTTAATAATATCTAAGCCACAATATGACAGTGAAGAAAAAAAAAGTTGGGCGACTATTTTTTGTGCTTAGGCTAAAATTAAACTTTAGAAAGACAGTGCAGAGACAGAGTATGCAGGGCATATCCCTTCAAGGGCAGCAACAGCAAGTGCCCCTTAGCACCCCCTAAATTAACATGTTGGTGACCAGCACACGCTGGGTGCTCAGCAGATATTTATACCCAGAGTGAGTCAATGCGAACCACGTCCCTTGTTCGCTACAGACCTCACACTCGTCAGCAAAAAGAAACAATAGCAGTGATAATTACAGTTTTTGGCTTAGAAGCAAAAATATGCATCCAGTGCTAATCTTTTCAACATACTTCAGATTCAATTCACAACACAACCCAACTTTAGCAATCTAGTGTTTTCCCTGTGAGTACCTCATATAGCTGCAAGCAGATGGCGTCTATGAACCCAACTTGCATGCTTGGAATTTTATTTTTCTTCTCCCTGTTCATTAGATCCTGAAAATACACACAGACAGATCTGCATTTACTCAAAGGCCACAGGGAAGGTTGGCTGTAAACAGATGATCAGTGGTTAGCTCAAAGAGGTCAGATAGAAAACACACACACACACACACACCCAAACCCTACAAAGAAAAGGAAGAAACTGAAACAAATAAATGGTTTGAAAAGATCCTTTTTTCACATTTGAGATCTGTACCTCTATATTAAAAGGCAGTATGTATCAATTTTTAAGAAGATTTATTTACTTATTATTTATGCAGTGTTCTGCCTGCATGTGTGCCTGCATGCCAGAAGAGGGCACCAGTTCTTATTATAAGATGGTTATGAGCCACCATGGGAATTGCACTCAGGACCTTTGGAAGAACAGCCAGTGCTCTTAACCTCTGAGCCATCTCTCTAGCCCCAATACATACTTTTTGTTTGTTTTTTTGTTTTTTGTTTTTTGTTTTTTGTTTTTTGTTTTTTGTTTTTTAAGATAGAGTTTCTCTTGTAACCCTGGCTAGCCTGGACTTGCTCTGTAGAGCCGGTTGGCCTTGAACTCACATCAGCCTGCCTCTGCTTCCCGAATGCTGGGATTAAAGGCGTGCACCACCACGCCCAGAAAATCAAACACTCTTAAAGTCACTGTTCTCTTATGGGTATTTATCCTCACAAAATAATGCAGAAAAGCAATGCAACTGTTTATCACTTTTCTGTGTATAATAATGAACATGGCAAATACTAGAGCAAAGGAAGTGAATTAAGTTGTGGCTGCATTTATTTCCTGTAATTATGATCCATATACACCATTAGGACCTAGTGTCTAAGCAATTTTCACCTCCCTAGCTTGCTTTTGCTTTTGAGTCAGCATGTATGATTCTTCTAAAAGGAGTTTGTTAAAAAGTGAAACGAGAAACTGCATTCCCAAGGAAACGTATCATAGACGTATTAAGAAGCAGTATACGCTTTAGCGAAGCGTGGGCACATGCTTGTAACACCGGCACCAAGAAGCTGAGGCAAATGGATTTTATGATGGAGACTAGCTTAATGTACACAATAAGAACCAGTCTAAGACAAGTATATAATTTTAAAATGTGGCGAGTAGTTCCCACCAAGAGAACCGCGTACTTACAGCAGGCTCGATGTTGAGTTCTTTTCTCTCCCTGTCTCCTTGATCAAAAAATTCAGCTGCTACAAGTTCTGCTATCTGAAACAGACAACAGACTGAGTGTTGGGGTGGGGGGGGGGTGGAGGGAGGAGCAAGGTGTGGGGTGAGGGGAGGAGCAGGTCGGTCTTCGAGACAGAGACTGTGAGTGAGATAATGAAGTCTAGCAAACCTGTTGTTTCCAGCACATGGGTAGCATTAGGATGACACAGTGATGAGAAACAGAAATTATGCCACATTTGCTGTAACCACGCCCTCACAACTACTTGACACTCCTTAACTAAGCAGGAAGCAAGAGGCTTCAGTTTTGCGAGTCTAGGGCGAGTCTGCTCATCTGTATGGTAACCAGCAAGCTATTTATTAAGCATCCATTTCTTTCATTTTTTTAAAAAAAGCACCTAGTTCCTTGAGGATTTCATACGATGCATTTTGATCATATTCACCCTCTTCCCACAACCGTTCCCAGATCCACCCTACCTCTTCTTGTTCTCTTTCTTCCTTCCAAGACTTTCCATATACCCTTCCTAGCTTGTTTTCAAATCCACGGCCTCAGATTTATTTCTAAACACTTCTCAGTCAGTGTAGTGTAACTTGTGTGTGTGTTTCAGGGCTGATCCTCTGGTACCGAACAACCAGCTGGTGTGCTCTCTCCCAGCTGGGGAAAATCCTTTCTCCTGTGCCCCCCCCCCCCCCCCCGCCAACCCCTCGCCACCCCCCTCTGCCACACACACACACTTTAGTCACCTGCAGTTCTTTGTGAAGGCTTAAGGCCTTGTGAGCTTTCCCCCCACCAGCCATGTTATCAAGCCTATTGGGGTCATCCTTGTTCAGCTCACATTTGGGCAGTCATGTTGATGAGACTTGACATTCCTAGGAGACACAATGTCACAGCCAACTCTATGTTCTAAAGCACCAACTATAAAAGATGAATGAAAAACAGCACCGAATGCTGTATTGCAACTGGTTGACAGGCCCTTTAGGTTTCTTGTAATCTCTTTTGACCTTTTCTTGCAATTTCCGTTGTTGTTGAGCATTCTGGTTTGTTTTTCTTATAGTTTCTCAGAGTCTGGATTCCACAGACCACATTCTTGTAATGCCACTGATGGCTTTCTCAAGGCTCAGCTAAACTAGCTCATTTTCTTCTTAGCCTGGCTCCTTAGGCAGTAGTGGCTAATTATATGAAGTCTGTCCCTCTTTTTGTGATAGTCATAATTATTGATGTTTTCTGGCGTCCATTTATTTGGGGGTTTCCACAAGGGTGACAGTCAAAGGCAATATTTTTTAGGTTTGTTGTATTTGTTTAAATACCGAAAAAGTTTCCCATTATCAATTATTTGATTATGCTTCGGTGTAATTCATATTTAAGAAAACAAGTTTCTTTCCAGTGTACCCATTAAAAACCCACTTGATTCGCAAGCATCTATCAAAGATGACACTAGAAGGTTTCCGTTTTGCTAATACTTTTATTATTTGAATTTTGGGGGTTTAAACATCTCTGTGTGTTGCAGTCCTTCTGGAGGCAGCTTCTTCCATTCTGCCAGTGCAAGCTTCTGGACCAGGTCTCTGTTCTCTAAGCACAACTCTAGTACTTTCTAGTAACTTCCTTGCTTTCATGGTAACAAGGCTGTCTGTGCCCATTTTCTTGCTCTGTAGTTCAACTAGTCATGTCTTGATGGAGCCATGGATGCTCCAAATTGTGTTCATGTCCCTTTATGATTCATGTGCTCATTACTTGAATTTCTTCCATCACCTAACTTTGACTCTTTCTTGTTCTCTTTTATAGTATACTCTATCTACATGATATATTTGTATCATCTATATCCATATCTGCGTCTATACATTATAGGCTAGGATCCACATATGAGGGAGAACATAGTTTTAGTTTTTCTTTCTGAGACCGTGTGGCCTGGCTTAACATTATACATTCCAAGGCCACTCATTTTCACGAAACTGTTGTGATTTCATTTTTCTTTAGAGTTGACAGTACTCTAGTTTATATTTGTACCATATTTTCAAGCCCTGCTCATCTGCTGATAGACAACTACGTTGATTGCTATCATTTGCTATAGGGATCAAACCAGCAATAAACATGAGTACGCAAACATCTCTGCGATATGCTACAGAGTCCTGTGACTATATGCCCAGGCATGTGGGTCAAATGATAGTTCTACTTTTAAGTTTTGGAAGAACCTCCAAACTAACTTCCATAATGGCTGTACTAACCTGCACCCCCCCCCCCCCCCGGCAGTGAATAACGGCTCCCTGTACTCCATATTGTCACCAACATTTGTTGTTAAATTTGTTGATGAGAACCATTCTGACTGAGGTAAGATGGTATCTCAAAAATTGTTTTAATTTGCATCTCCTTGATGGCTAAGGATATTGAACACTTTTAAAAATAGTTATTGGACATCACTGGTACAGACCCTCTCCCATTCTGGGTGCTGTCTGTCTGCTCTGCTTGTAGTTTCCTTTGCTGTGCAGAACCCTTTTCATTTCAAACAGGCCCATGTAGTTGCTGGTAATGCTTGGGGCCAGGTTCTGTGCGGTAGAAGTCCCCACTGTCTTGAGGAGTATTCCCTGTCATGAGGAGCTTTCATGTAGCAGTCTCTGTATTTGGGGACTTACATTAAAAGTCTTTGATCTATTTTGAGTTGGCTTTAGACAAGTGTTGAAAGATATGAATTTACTTCATTCTCTTGAAGGTGTGCAGCAGATGTTGTCAGTAGCACTTGTTGAACAGGCTACCTTCTTTCCCGACACCCCCCCCCCCTCCATATCCCAAATGTATGTTTCTTACCCTTTGTGAAAACTCACATGAGCATAGCTATACGTTTTATTTCTGGGTCCTCTTATCCATTCCATTGGAGTCACTGTCTACTTTTAAAAAATTACATGTATGGGTGTTCTGCCTGCATTTATGTATGTACACCACATGCAGACCCAGTGCCTACACAGTTGAGAAGCAGCCATCAGATCCCCCGGGACTGGAATTGCAGAAAGCTGTAAGCTGCTATGTGGATGCTTGTAATTGAAGCCAGATCCTCTAGAGAGCAGCAAGTGCTGCCCTGTTGATTCTTACGGCAGTACCAGGCAGTCTTGATCACTATAGCTCCGTAATATAATTTGCAGTTAGGTTGTGCTACTCCTGGAAGTACGCTTACTCCTTAGAATTTCCTTGGCTATTATTTTTCTAGTTCTATCAAATCTGTCTTTGATTATTATTATTTTTGTTTCCTTCCTATCTTTCTTCCTTTCCCTTTTGGCTGGTGGATACATGCACAAAAATATAACTGATAATGAGTGTATAAAATTTAACCTGAAGGTCCACACTTTTGGAATGAACACTCTTAACTGTACAGAAGTTCACTGAGATGTTCGGAGCTTTCTCTAGAGAAACAGAGCTCTCCTCTGTGATTCGGCCAGTCATCCGTCACAGGCTCCAAACAGCATCCCTATGAGCCACTGATGCCTGAAGGGCCATCGGGTCAGCTGGAGCATGTGGTCCAAGAGGTAGAGCAGCCTGCACAGCAGCCTAGACTTGCTGGGAGAGCCTTCTGTTCCAGGCCCCACTCACACCTAGCGCCTTTCCTTGCTACTCAGTACATGGACCACAGTCACACATCAAGTGAGAAATGTGCTGTCTCCAGATTCCAAACAGGCCCACTAAGCACTGTGCTTCTTTCTTGGTGGTGGGAGGGTCCAAGTACACTAACTTATCCTTCACCTTAGAAGGAGGACTTTCTCTGCATGGCCCACGTCCCTGGGCTCCTAGAAATTTCACTGGGATAGAAGGCCCTAGAAATTTGCTTGGATTTCTTCTCCATCCTCTAATGTGCATATGTATTGTCAAAAGTGGTTGCTACCTAACCTTCCCTTGGCCCAATCAGCACAATGTCATTGATATAGTGGACCAAAAACTGTGTGTTATTAAACCTAGACTCAGAGCCCCCTATCAATAAACTAAGCCTATCTGGTATATATGTGCCTTCCACCATTAGCCCATACCCTTAAAATCTTTCCCATATAAGAGTCCCCAGACTTCAGCTCGAATTAGTTAGCAAATTCATAAGCTCTTCTGTGGTATACCATTCCTCCTCACCAACTGCACTTTCTATCTCCCCTCAAGGAGCCTGTTTAGCCTTAGGTCTGGTGGTAGGTCTAGAGGCAAATAATGTTGGGCCCTGAGGGGCATCAGAATTGTCTTGCCTGCCATCGCCTTCAGGGAAAGTCACTGCTGATTCAGAGACAAAGAAGGATTCATTCTCTCAGGCAACAGCAGAGAGGGCAATATGGCACTCTGCAGCATCAGGGGAGACGCGCATCCTCCGCTAGAGGTGGACTGACTGCTTTCTCCACTGAGATAAGCCCTTCAGAAGCTGAGAGTTCAAAGTCTTCAGCCTCTGAGGGGTCCTCCTACACATCTCCATCCCAAGACACAGTATCCGATTCCTTACCAGTCAGTGCCCTCCCTGTGACTGATGACACCCTGTGACCGGGACTTGGCTTTTCACTGTAATTCAGCCATGCTTATAATGAGGGATTCCGTTTGATTTTCTGCATCATAAGTTCTGTGGCTGCTGGAGAGAAGACTCTCGTCCAGGGCACACTTGGAAACCTTTAGGCTGCTCACAAGCATCTGGAGCTCTGCATCATAGACTTCGTTGTTTTCCTTGTCACTGTGTACTGAGATGCTAGAAGGTGGTTACTTTTATCAGGAAGTTCTTTTTTTCTCTCCCTTTTGTTAATATACACAGATATATTAGAAGCAAAGAGACTACAGTGTTATTTTCCTTATTTTTCTACAAATTGTCAAAGTTTTATGCATAGAGTCACTAAATTCCTTCCTCTTCCCAATAGGTCAGGCAGAATAAGCAAATGTATTTATCTTGGCATATTCCTCAAGTAGTTCATAGCATGGATTTGCTCAGAGCAGAGCTTCTAGGAGGTTCCAGTAACTGAAGATGCCAGCAAGTTGGAAAGCCTGTTCCAGACTCTTAAAAATCCATACTTATAATTATCTTTCTGTAGAACCATTTCTGGTACCACAATCTGTACTAGTCAGGTTTCCTTAGAGGCAGAGAATTGATGGAATAAATGAATATTCATATATATTAATATGTATATATTATATTAAGATAGCGCTTATTAAGAGTGGCCTACAGGTTGTGCTGCAAGATGTCTGACAGTGGCTGTTTCCCAAGAATTCAGTAGTTGTTCTGTCACAGGGCTGACCCAGCTAATCTTTGGTCTTTGTTGGAACCCTGAAGTCGGTCGTAATGCCAGTGAAGAGATGCTTCAACAGCGGGAGAGATGAACTTGCCATCCAGAGTGAGGGCAAGCAGGCAAAAACCAAAAGCTTCCTTTTTCCATGTCCTTTTATCTAGTCTGCCGCCAGAAGGTGTGGCTCAGATTTAGGGTATGTTTTTTTTACGTCGAATGATCAGATTTAGGGTAAATCTTCCAATCTCTAATGGTCAGATGGAGACAATCCTTTGAAGGTATTCCTAGTTGTTTAGGTTTTAGGTGACTCCAGATGCAGTCAGGTTGACAACCAAGATCAGCCATCACATATAGAGATTTTGTGTCTGGCTAAAGTCTGATGATAAGATTTAAAACTCCCAAATGGATACAAGGAATAAATGATTCAAGAACAGTTAACCAAAAAAGGCATAAAAAGCTACACCACTATAACAAAATACAGTAATTAAAAAACACTGTTCACTAGTAACTTAATATTAATAGTCTTGGTTCCTCAATAAAAAGGCACAGCACAAACAAACCAATTAGATTACAAAAAAGAAATCCATTTTTATGTTGCCTGCAAGAAATGCACCCCACTATCAAGGACAGATACCACCACAGAGTAAAAGAATGGAAAATTTTAGTCCAAAAATAGAACTAAGAAACAAGCAGGCACAGACTTCAAACCAAAGCTAGTCAGAGGAGCCAGGCAGGACATTTCATATGTGTTAAAGGAAAAATCCACCAAGAGGATATTATAATCCTAAACATGTACATACCAAACACATGGAAACCTAACTTCATAAAAGAGTCATTTTTAGATTTAACATCATAGATTGACCCCACCATAATGACAGTGGGTGATTTTAATATTCTCCCCGATAGGCAGGTCATGTGGACAGAAATTAAACAGAGAGACTTTAGAGTTAAATGATATCATAAATCAAATCAGACATTTACAGAACACCAGTCCTGAAGATAAATGCATCCTTTTCACAGCAGCCCATGGAACTTTCTTTAAAACTGACCACATATTAGGACACAAAACAAGTCTTTAAAACTATAGGAAAAGCTAAATGACATCTTTCATCTTGCCTAAACACAAAATAATAAAGCCAGATATCAACAACAGAATGGGCGAATAGTACACAAATTGGGAAAAAACACACACTAATAAATAACAATCAGGTGAAGAAGAAATCAAAGGAAATTGAAAACTTCCTACATAGAATGGAAATGAAAATACAGCATACTGAAATGTATGGAAATACATGAATGCCGTACCAAGTTTATAGCATTAAGTGCCTACATAAAAAGAACTGGGGAAATTTCATATTAATGACTTAATTATACACCCGAAAGCTTTTTTTTTAAAAAAAGTAACAAATGACACCTAAAAAGAGCAAATGGGAAGAAAGAATCAAACCCAGGCTGAAGTTAATGAAATAAAAATTTTAAATAGAATACAAGAGTTGGGCCTTAAAAAAAAAACAACAACAAACAAACAAAACCCTTAGGACATGGTAAACCTTTAGCCAAACTGACACACAACCAGAGGGGACCCAAAACATGAAATGAGAGAATAGGAGGCTGGAGACGGCTCAATGCTTAAGAGCGGCCGCTACTCCTGCAGAAGACCAATTTGGTTCCCAGCACCCACATGACGGCTCCCAGCCACCTGCAACATCAGTTCCAAGAGATCTGACATCCTCTTCTGATTCCAAGAGCACCAGACATGCACATGGTGCATACATGGAGGCAAAACACTCAGGCAGATAAAATAACTCTAATTTTAAAATGGAAAAAAAAAATAAAGACAAAATGGGAGACATTACAATAGACACTGAGGAAATTCAGAGAATTGTAAGCCTATACTTTAAAATCTGTATTCTACTAAACAGGAAAACCTACAAGAAGTGGATAACTCTCTAGACATATATAATCTAACAATGTTCAATTGAGATGGGGTAAAGAATTTAAATAGGCCCATAATATCCAATGATATTGAAGCAGTAATTTAAAAAAATTCCCATGTAAAAAAAATCCCACAGCCACATAGATTCACAAAAGATTTCTACCATATATTAAAAGAAAAACTAACATCGATACCTTTCAAATTATTCTGTAAAATAGAAGTGGAAGGATTATTTCCATTTAAAAAAAATAAAATCAGTATTACCTTGATACCAATACCACACAAAGATTCAACCACAGGCCAGTATGTAAATTCTCAATGAAAACTTGCAAACCCAGCCGGGCATGGTGGCGCACGCCTTTAATCCCAGCACTCGGGAGGCAGAGGCAGGCGGATCGCTGTGAGTTCAAAGCCAGCCTGGTCTACAGAGTCCGGGATGTCCAAGGCTACACAGAGAAACCCTGTCTCGAAAAAAAAAAAAAAAAGAAAGAAAACTTGCAAACCCAATTCAAAAGCACATTAGAAAGATTATCCACCATGAGCAAGCTAGATTGATCCAAACGATGCAGGGATGGTTCAGTATATATAAATTAATAAATGTAATCTACACATAAGTAGACTCAAGGACAGAAATCATGCAAATGTCTTAGTTGCAGAAAAAGTTTTCAACCAAGTATGATATACTTTCAAGATGAATGTCCCAAAGAAACCAGGGATACGAGAGACACATTACAACATAATACAGAAAACGTACAATAAACCCACAGCAAGCATCATTCTAATGGAGAGAAACTGAAAGCGTTTAAGGATTAAGGACTTAAGCATTTAGGATTAAGACAAGGATGCGTAGTCTCTCCATTCCTATCAAATATAGTGCTTGACATCTTAATTAGAGCAATAAGACAGAAGAAGGAGGTAAAAAAAGGGATATAAATAGCAAAAACAAAGTTAAAGTATCTTTATCTGCAGATGATGTAGTTCCATACAGAGAAAACTCTAACGACTCTAACAGAAAACTCCCACAGCTGATAAATACACTCAGTAAAGGAGCAGTATACAAAATTAACACACAAAGCAGTAGTTTTTTTTTTTTTAAATACGAACAGCAAATATACAAAGAAAGAAATAAGAAAAACAATTCTGTCCCTCCTCCCCCTGAGACAGGGTTTCTCTGTGTAAGCTTCGGCTGTCCTGGAGTCTCTTTGTAGACCAGGCTGGCCTCGAACTCACGATGATCCGCCTGCCTCTGCCTCTGCCTCTCCCTCCTAGGTGCTGGGATTAAAGGCCTGTTCCACTATGCCTGGCAACAATTTCATTCTTAAAAACTTTTAAAAATTATTTAAATAAAGTAAGGAAGTGAAATACTTATTTAGTAAAAAATTTAAGACACAGAATGAAGAAGTGGAAGAAGATACCAGAAGATGGAAAGACTTCCTATGGGTACAGATTGTTAGAATTAATATTGGGAAATTGGCCACCTATCAAAGTAGTCAATAAATTCAACATAATTCCACCACTATTCTTCACAGGAATTGAAGAAATAATATTAAACTTCATAAGGAAATACCCCTCAGAAAAGAGCCCTAGAATAGTTAAAACTATCCTAAACAATATAAGACCTGCTGGAGGCCCATCAGGCTCCATTCCTGATGGAGGTGGAGACCAGGGTCCACTCCAAGCTGGCAGCTGAACTTGGCAGTGTTTTCCACCTACTGCTGTTTTTAGAGGCATGAAAGAATAAGAATACAAAGGGTGAATGCTGCTACTTGTGATGAAAAACAGCAGTGCCCCCGTGACATTGCTATCTTCACCACAGCTGAGGTGGAAGAGGTAGCTGCAATGAAACATACTTTGTGTGAAGCATTGCCATTTAATCATTAAAACAATGTTATGAGGTATGCCCCTCCATCTTATACAAAAACAAATCGAAGTTTGTTTACTTCCAAGGCTACCTTTACGTGAAGCGACTTTTCTTATTTTGACTTTTTTGTTCTGCTTTGATCACCACTGAGCAACATACCCGTTGTTGAATAGGCCAGGGCTTAGTAATCGCAGAGAGGTCACAGGCAGTCATCAGCATTGCTCTGTTACGGGAGAAAGAAACCCCCCAATCTGTGAATATTTATTCTCAGTAAAGTTGTTACTTATAAAATATTAAATTGAAATCACTTAAAAACAGAAGATCCAAAATTTAAAAACTACAGAGGAGAAACAATTTATTCCGAGAACCTGGCTGTTGTGACTGGGATGCTGCCTTGCTATTTTGGTTGCCCTGTGAGTTATTTTGTCCTTGGGGTAAAAACTTGCCTGGTATCACTAGCTTTTCCACATTGATAGTGAGATGAAACCACACTGATTAACCACAAAGATAACATTAAACATCCTAATGAGGACAGACCTGTTTATTTATAGTGAGCCACCTTAATTCACTCGCCACATGCCGGGCTGTCTATGTAATAACACTTTCAAGGCAGAGCAGTATATGGTAGAGGGTCTTTTTCCCCAGCAGGGAAAAGGAAAAGGGGGGGGGGTGATGCTGTTAGCTCTCCTCTGGTTAGAGCAGTGGGAACAGTCCCCAGGCTATTAACAATGTGCCTTGGAATAGAACAACACAGCTGTGAAAATAACCTCGTGGGGGATGGGGAGGCTCTCACACACTCTGAGAGGACCTCCACTGTACTATACAGCCTAGAATGATGCACCACCAAAATTCTGAGTTTAGAGGTGTGGCCACCTCACCTGTGTTATGCTCGGCTAAGGATTGAACCCAAACTCTGAGGATTGTTACAAAAGCCTTCTACCAGCTTGGGCTACATCCCTAAGCTCAATGTCCGACTTCAGCTGTCTTTCCCTGAATCATTTTCAAATGTGTATTTAACAGTCCCTTTACACTGTTTGGGGGAAAACAGACAAAAAAGGCAATTCTTGCAAAACAAACAGTCTCGGTAAAATATCATTTGTCCCTTTAGAGATATTCAGCCTGGAACCACAGGAGGCTATTGCTGCCATATTCTCTGTTATTCTAACTCTTCTACAGGAATGAATATGCTGGACGTATTTTTAACCACAAGTGGAACCCACTGTCAGGAAGGATTTCGACCATACTTGCCAAGATAACTGTGCCTGCCAAAGGTGACTGACCATAGGATCTTGATTATAAACCTATCTGTGAAAGAGAAAATTGGCTCAAACTTGGAGCTTTGTGGTATTTCTCTCTTTGTTATTATAGCACTCACATTAGTCACAGGAGCAGGCCCACACATTTCTAAGGCACTACTCTGAAAGAAAAGTTGGTGATAAGGAAAGCATGACTATACAGAACAGGCAGCTAGGTACTTATAAGTTGTTTTCTTTTAGTTGGCCTATTTGTTTTGCAGGCTAAGCAATCTCAGTTTCTTTAAAGAAATGTTGACGTCAACACTATCTGTAATTCTACAGTACCTTTAGTCATTGGCTTTTGTTTTGTTTTGTTTTATTGTTTAAGACAGGGCATCAACATTTATATCCCTGTGTGGCACTGAACTTGTGGTATTCATTTTCCTTCATCCTTCCAAGTGTCCCTTAAACTGATTCAAAGCCAACTTACAGTGGTTTCCTGGTTCTGTTTTACTGATACAAGTTATTGCCATGGCAAAGACGGTGGCAAGCAGCCACAGAGACAGAAGGAGGAAGGAATCCGTGGACTGAAGAAGAGGAGCAGTCAACTTGAAGGGTTCACTAGGAAGCACTGCTGTGCTGTGGCACAAAAGAAGTGGATACTTTGCAGCCCCCGGCCCCCCTGTGCCCCCCCCACCCCCCGCTTGTTCTCACAACCTATAGGGTGTTAAGTTTTGCTTTTCCTTTCCAAAGGAAGTGAGAAACGAAGCGAAAGGCTAATCCTTTAGCCATCAACTCTTCACTTCTCCATTGTACCTATCTGTCTTCAGCAAAGCAACAATCTGCTTCCTTCAACTTGCCAATGACCACATCCATCCCTTCATACTTGCGCTCTAGAGCAGCCGACAACCTCAAAAGTCATTATATATAACGATGCCAATTAACAAGCAATCAGAGAAAATTAACTGGGTAGCAAGGCGCGCTCAGACAGTAAAGCCAACTTACAGAAACAACTCCTTTTGAAGAGGATCTTCAAAACTGAATTCATTTTTTCTTATAAGTTCAAAAAATTCTCCTCGTCTCCTTAAAAAAAATAAGAAAAGTATGGTGGTTATGGTGAGACCTCGGGCTCTTCCTCCTTGCTCTACAAGACTTGGGAAGGACAGACTTGCAAATCTGCATTTTTCCCATCTCAGAACCCAACACCAAAGCTTCATCAGCGCTCAGTACCTCCACTCTTCTGCTTTACTTTCAAAGGATATTTTTTTAAAGGCACATTGTTTTTAACTCCTGATCACAAATAATGGCAGTTTCAACTCAGGAATAGTTTTTATTAAACACACACACACACACACACACAAACCAGAATAGTGTGAGCTAAAATTTGATGGCAAGAATGATTTAAGATCTCCTAAGTGCGTGGGGTAGGAGGGTCTATGGTCTCCAATCCAGCCATATCTTGGTACAGAAAAAAAAAAAAAAAAAGATGTGAAATGCTTTGGAAGCAAAGAGCAAGTTTTAAATAGTATTTCTTATCATTCCATGGACATAAGAGTCACCAGTGCCTAGGAAAGACCTCCTATGTGCCCAACATCAACAAGACCAATCAAAAGATAAACTTACAAGATAAAACAGACCGTGTATGATTGACTAACAAAAGTGGGAGTGAGTTCCACACACAGAGGAGAGCCCCACACAGCATAAAAATGGGAAGCCTGTGCAGACCATGATAGTTTTCAAGATCTTCGTGACTTGATGACCACTATTCTGAAATGACTTTTCATCAATCTGAAGTTTGTTGCATCTCCTTCTCTTCTGACTCACCATAAACTGACTCAAAATCTCAGTGAAGCAGACACACGCACATTAGGAGACACCGAGCACTGGGTATGTGGCCTAACTTTGTGTGTGGCTGTTGTAGTCTTTTAATTTCTCACAGGAGAGACTAACAGCGTGGCTTTGACTCCCATGTCCAGGGAAAGAGATAGACACTGAGAGGAAAGGTCAGGGCGTGTGAGTCCACACATGAATCGGAGGCAGCAATCTACAGATGGGCTGTCCAAATGCTGGCGAGCATTTCCTAGCTTTTAGAAGGGCACAATAATCATGACAAGCCCAACCAGAGACAGCACCGTCTTCCGTTAGGACAATGGCACAGCTCTCCGTTAACAGTCTCCCTCAAAAGTCAAGTGAAAAGAAACAAGGATTATTTTCGATGTTCTTTGCCTGTCCCCCCTTAGGCTTGGTGATAACATAAAAGAAGCATGAATGGGGAGAGAGTGGCCAGTGAGGGAAAGGAGGAAAACCAGCATCCCTTAGAAGGTTTAGACTGGATAACCCACCCTGATGCCCCAGGGCAGTTTCAGAGACACAGCAACAGAAGAGCATCATGCATACCCTGTGCTACCATTTGTAGCAATGTGCACACAGGAGTAGACTCTTTTGACCGCCCGTGTTGAAATACAACCAGTCTGGTAACAGCTTTTATAAAGATTTCCCAGTGTGGACATGAAAAAAAAAAAAATGTTGTCAAGACCTACTTTGGAGGGCATCACTTCTTAAAACTTACTTAATGTACAGTGCTAGGTCTGTGGCTAAAATTGCTTGCTTGATCATTTTCAGTGTGGTCTTATATTCTTCAATGGAGAGGCCACTGAGAATCTGGTTGCCCTTTAGAAAAAGAAAAGCATTGTTAGTATTCTCCCGCAGGAACTGCTGTCAGGAACAAATTCTGAAGACACAGTTGTATGACAGACACACGCCTCGTACTCTGAGCCTGCTTTTTTAAAAGTATAAGCTATGAAGCAGTATGATTCCTGTTCACCTCACCATGCACCGCCCTGCCAGATAAAATAAAAACAGCCATCTGACATCATCCCCACCTCCGTACACATGTGGTTCCAATGCATAACCTCCTTGAGACTGAATTGAAATCTAAAAACTAACTAAGTATGTCCTTTTCCTCTGGGAAGGTTAATTGCCATAATATAACAGCACGTGACACTCTGAAAACTGAAGATTGTATTAATGAACACAAGGAATGGCATGGGGAAGCTTCTAGATACTTGATTAGTAAAGAGTCACTCACCTGTGTCTCCTGTAACGAACTGGGTACCACTTCTGGCTCACATCTATAGACCTTACCGAGAGCTGTACCGGTCGTTATGAACACAACGATATGTGTGGTTTAGCAGGCTTGAGCCAAAGTGCTTACTAGTCGGTGAGCTAAGAGAGCATGAGCTCAAAGGTCTGCCAGGGATGCTTAAAGGGGAGGAATGCATACATGGAGAGGAGGCAAAGCAGTCTTTCCCAGGGCACAGCAACTGGTTATTCAATACCAGATGATCAACCGGAAACCTTACCATGCAAGTGACCTTATACAGACTGCATAGGTTGTATTTACATATCTAGGAACACACACACACACACACACACACACACACACACACACACATACACACACCAATAGTTAATGGGGTAAAAAGCCATGAATTTGAAAAAGAAGAAGAAGGGGTGGATGGGCGGGGTAGGAGGGAGGAAAGGACAAAATGAAATGATGCAATTATATTACAAACTTCCCCCAAGAGAATAATAAAAAGAATCATGCTAATTTTTCCATGAACTAGGACTATTAGTGGAGGAATTTTTGTAGGCCATGTTTCCCATATTTGTAAAATATTCTTCTAAGAAAAGCGTCGGGGGCAATGGAGACAACCTATGTGTAAACACGACTGAAGTGTTTTTGTTATTTTGTTTTGCTTGTTTGTTTGTTTGTTTGTTTTGGGGGTTTTGGCTTTTTTGTGACAGGGTTTCTCTGTGTAACCTTGGCTGTCCTGGACTCACTTTGTAGACCAGGATGGCCTCAAACTCACAGTGATCTGCCTGCCTCTGCCTCCTGAGCGTTGGGATTACAGGCGTGCGCCACCACGCCCTGCTGAAGGTTTTTGTTATGTAACATCTTGTATTTTTTTTTGTCTATAATTTAAAGCAGAGCAGCTCTTTGATCCTGAACTAAACAAAGCACACAGCTCGGCCACTCCAAATCTCTTCAAAACACGTGTAAACTGAATCATATGGCTTTCTAGGTCTCAGAGACAGGAACTCACACAGAGCTTTGGAGAGGAGAGCTGGAGGCAAGAATGGAGCCAGGGAAGGGCTGGTTTGCTCAGCTGGGAGAGGAGACAGTGATTATGGGGATGAGATTCTGAACCTAACATGCATCAAATGAATGACCAGAAACCATAATTACAGCCACAGTCACTCTTTTTAAATAGTTCATCATTGTAGCTTTAGGCCAGATGAAACTATTCAGGAAACTTCTGAAGCCTTTACTTATTTTTCAAATAAAACAACTTCCAGGGGAAATTGAAATGTCTTTTTGATTCTGCAGCCTCAGTTTTTCCTTGAAGAGCACAGTCTGGCTTTTTTCTTTTTTCTTTTTTTTTTTTTTTATTTAATTGTGCTTACAAAGACAGAATTTATAGACAGCTCCTATAACTTAGGTCAGCAAAATGTACAACCAGATTTCTCGTGTGTCATGGTAAGTAAATAACATACTATATAACAATTTATATATTATCTAACAAAGGAAGTATGACAAAATATTTAGTACACCTTTCTAAAAGTTAGTAATTTATTTCCTTTGGAACTAAACTTGAAATAAGACACCTACAGGACATTGTTGAGCAGGGTGTAGTAGCACACTCCTGCAATCCCTGCACTTGGAAGGTGAGGCAGGAGGATTAGGGGATCAAGACCAGCTTTCCTCTATTCAGTGAGAGGGAGGTTAGGTCGAGGTATATGAGCCCATGTTAAAAAAAAAAAAATCAACTCCTTCCCCTACCAAAAAAGTAAATAAAAAACCTTAGCTACAGAGCATTTTCCCAAGGAAAGTACAGGTGTTTGTTCTCTAACATTCATATGTTTCTCAGTCTCGATTTTGGAAAATTGTTCACTAAAAATAACATAGCATACGGGAAGTGCAATGTTTGGGCAGATCACTCAAAACCTATAGCACTTTGAAACCAGAGCACAAAGCAAACCAAGAGATGTGCTCTCTGGAGGTGAGTTGGCCCAGCAGGCCTAGAGGCTCCCTCCCAGTGTCCTGACAGCACACAAGAGCAATGGAGGGAAATGCTGGGCTGTGGGGCGAGAAGAAGCGTGGACAGGAATTGATCGACAAAGGACAAGCAGTGCCAAGAGCCTCACACCGGCCACAGACGAGGGCCCTCCTCACTCTTCAAATATTCTCTTTTTTTCCCCCTCATTTTAAATTTTATTATAATTTATTCACATCACACCCTGATTGTTAACCCCTCACTTGTATCTTCCTGTTCCCACCCTCCCTCCATCTTCTGGCCAATTCCTCCCCTAGACCTCTGATGGGGGGCTACCTTCTCCACCATATGGCCACAACCTATCAGGTCTCATCAGGACTGCCTGCATCCCCTTCCTGCATGTGCCAGCAATGCTGCTCCGCCAAGGGGAAATGATCAAAGGTAGGAAACTACACAGGGTCTTGGAAGTAAGGAAGGGCTAGAGGACACGCACTGTAAAGAGCCAGACACACTGGTGGGACCAGCGAAGGAAGAATGGGCCCACAGCGTGAACTGTCATCCTGGAGTGGCCATTTTGGTTTGTGACATGAGAACGGGATATTATATGGCTGGACCTAATAATAGTGACCAGAATATGATTCCCTTGTTCTCTGGTATCCAAAGAAAAAACTAGACCCAACTTCAGGAAATATAAAGATATTGTGATGTAACTGCCTGGGATTATGTACCATGCACTGTGACTGTGCTCGGTGTACTAATAAAACCTTTCTTCCTTTTTTTTTTTTTTTTTTTCCTTATAAAATTAACACAGGTAGACAACAAATAATGTGAATAAATAATAATCCAATAAGAAAAATAAAAACTATCAACAGTTTCATTAGACAAACAATGTGATGTGCATTATGTCGATGCATGACCTTCAACGTGTGTTCACTTAGCAAACTGTACCACATGATTTTCTTACATTTACACACATTCAATCATCCAGGGTGTCGAACAGCTTTCTCAGTCCTTAAGAAAACAGCTTGTGAGCAGCTGGAAGCACCAAGGAAACCAAGGGCTGGGGTTACAGCTGAGCGGAGAAACTCCCGCTTAGCAGGTGCAAAGCCTTAGGTTCAATCCCAGCACAGCCAAAGGGGAAAAAAGAACAAACAGATACTGATCGCATTTGTTTAAAACAACAAAAAAAAGTTAAGCAGGAGCCAATAAGATACCAGCTTGGTTTCTAGTTTGGAGTAACCGAAGGTCAGTAACCAGATTTCCCTTGTGGGCAACACTAGATAGCTCTCACTGCACAGAGAGACGAAGCTGCAGAGAGGTCAACGTTTGTGCTATTCCTCCCTTACCCAAAAAGGAATAGAGAATGCTCAAGAATTTATGATGCCGGGAATAAGTCCAAAACCTAAAAATAAAACGGCATTTACAAAGCTCTCTTTTAGAATTCACAATAAACGATATACTTACTGGGCTGTTCAGAATCATCAAGCACTGGTCAAAGTGATGGTGCTCCATGATGGAGTGGCAGTACAGCTGCGCCAGCGGGTGCTCGCTTCTGGGCGCCGCCCCGGGGGAGAGAGAAAGAAGCAAAGAGTTCCTAAACATGCCACGTCACCAATTCGTTATGATTATCAACTGAAATGATCTCGAAACTAACCAAACTAATAATTTTCTCCCCTGCCGAGGGGAGTGCGGTAACCTCTCAGAAATAAGTACTGACGCAAACTGTTTTCAAATAAGGCTGCTGCTGCTGCTGCTTGGAAGAACAGTTTCCCTGGTTTGAAACGGGTGGGGGGGGATGGGGGGCAACCCAGGTGAGGAATAAGGTCAGGCCTAGGCACAGCCTGGTCCTGCTCCACAACACGTGCTACTGTATTCATTTTTTTCAGTTGCAATGTTGCAATTGACTTCAAACCTACAGCAAACCCCTGTTGCTATCCTCTCTGCAACAATGCTCAGGCTGAAGGCTAGCTTATTCCCCGTGTGCCTGCATGTAAGAACCCGCTGAGATGGGGGTCAATGTGATGGAAAGCAGGCAAGACGGAGGGGGGCAGTAAGTCCTCAGCCTTGGACAGGAGTGGGGTGGGGGGAAGAGGGAGGGATAAAGGGAGGGAAGCAGGAAGGAGGATGCTGAGTCACAGGGGTTGTTTGAGTGCAGAGCAGCCAGAAGCATTTTCTAGGCCGAACTTGGGAGAAGCTGTGAAGACTTCCTGCCGGGTAAATTGAGGGTGGGGGGGAGGGCACTGCACTGTTTACTGTATGTGTGGGACTGTAGTCACAAAACAACTTCTAAAGCTCGGCAGGAAGAGGCTTCCATTTCATTTCTCATGACCCTTCACATGTGAAAAACCCACGCTCTCCTCTATTACTCCTGCAAAATATGAAGGGATATTCTATAAGTCCTCACTCCTCAAATGGATAGGAATACAGCGCTAAAAAAAATATGAATGGTTTGCTATTTCCTCACTGGCTCACTGGATCGGGAGCCATGCTCAACCTCAGAAAAACAAACAGACCATGAAACCGACGTGCATGAACGGATTTGTTGGAAACAGTTTGCAGTGATGTGTGGACTGACTACCCGGGGTCAGTTAGGGCACCATGGGACACTTAGAGTGGCTCAAGTGAGAGTGCCTCAGTTAAAGTGGTGGCAGCCATAAGGAAGGGGAAGTGAGCTCTCTGAGGGGGGTGGATCGCGTGGGGGCTGACAGGGTTGTGGCCTGTAATGAGAACAGGCTATGATAAAGAAGGTCAGTGAGCTCTCTTTTGCACCTTCCCATGGAACCCCCATTCCTCTGCTCTCCCATAGTAAAGTCAGAACAATGGTCACCCCCACCCCACCCTGTTCACTTCAGGCATAACAGAAAGAAAGGCTCCTAGGTGTCTTGTTATTTTCACTTATAGAAAAAGGAAAGAGCACGAGAGCAGGGTGGTGCACTAGGGAAACTGAGGCTGGAGGAGCTTTAGTTAGAGGCCAGCCTAGGATACAAGATGGGAACTTGTCAGCCAACTAAGTCACCAACTCACAGAAATGTAACACAGGCAGCTTGGAAACTTAGAGGCTATAGCGTTACTTTAATATCGGTGTAGTCAGCTAGATGTTAGCGGCTTACAAATCTTTCACCCCATCAGACTGTCAGCCATTTGATTTTGCTCTTGTTTGTTTTCCTCAGTGGTAACAGTTTCCATTCGTAAGATAGCAGGCACTGTGGTACCTGGCTTATTACTGTTGCACATGACTGTGTAAGCACTGTATGGGATTACTCACACGCACCGGGAACTTTGGCCACTGATGCAGTGTTTCCTTCCCACTTTATCAGGCTTGGAGGCAGGTGCCAATCAGAAAGCTCTCTACCTTGTCTTGGCGTACCCTGGGTACCTTGCCTCTGTGCCCACAGGAGTGCAGTGGGACCCAGTGCTGACTAACAGGCTGAGGGGACTCACAGATACCCACTTTCTGCCTTAAAGCTGAGCGACTCTGGCTTTCCTCCCAAATCACCTCCGGCAGGATTGAGTACCAGCTGCTCAAATGTGTGTCTATCAGGATAATGTATCTCTCCATCCTTCTTTCCAGGCCTTTCTCCCTGCTCCTTGAGGTCGTATTCACCAATAAGCTACATATAGCCAATTCATCTCCAACTAGGGTTTCAGAGGGACCTAGGCTGAAACTGCAAGACTATGCGCATCTCTGCGTGGGGTAGTTTAGATGGCCAAATGTTCCCATAGAGTATGTTGCTTACTCAATGACGAGATAAATGACAGAGCTGGATGGAGTGTAAGTCGTTCCTCTCATTGCCTTGCACCGTCATGGGTCCGCGGGGCCCCACACGGTGTCTAGTGTGGAGCTGGCCCAGGAGATGCAATGCGGTGTGCATATAATGCAAAGAAGTTGGAAATTCAAACACACTTTCCATTTTTAGGTGAGGCAGAAAGAGCTGCTTTGCATTAGAGAGGATTTTTTTTTGGGGGGGGGGCTTCTGAGACAGACAAATGCCAAAATGTGTTCTCTTTACTTACATTCTAAAAATACAATTTCATGAATCCAGCCATGGGTGAAAATGCCTCAGATTTCCTGTTTACAAAAAAAAAAAAAATCACGGAAACCAATGTATTCATGTTGGCGCTATTTGAGGCCACATCAGAAGGACCTATTTAAGCCACTGCCGCTGTGGAATTTTATTCCCACGCTAATGTCAGTGAGCATCAATGGGCTCGCATTCTTTCTCGGCATTTTCCTCTGTCTGGCATGGTTATTGGTCTATCTTTGGACAGCAGTATTGGGAAATATACTAGAAACAGAAAGCCTTAGAAAATGAGTCCAAATAAATGTCCTGTGAGAAAAACAGCCTTGTCACCCAGGCCACCACCACAGTGTTCTTGATTCTGCCTGTCACCCTGGGCTGGAATCTCCATTGTTTTGTAAGCAACATCCCCACTTCTCCACACTCTTCCCGGCACCAGTGTTGTTCCAATGTTTTAGACTAGAAGCTTCATGATTTTTTTTTTAATCCTTCCTATATGACTAGCCTCCCTACACTAAATTACCATTTTTCTTTTGGCCTCTTCCTCCTCTATTCAGTGTGATAGTCGTCCTACACCTGGCTTCTTGTGGTAGTTTTCTAACTGAAGTCCACGGTTCTAATTTCACCCTGTTTATCACGTGGATCTTGCTGTGACATTTTTCCTAAATGATGTTTTTATTGCCTATGGTAATAGCTTTTTTAAGAAAAAAAAAAAACAGATTCTATCAATTTTACTATAGACTGCTTAGTGTTACCCCCTCCCTTGAAGGGCTCTGTTGTGTCCTGCTCGCCTATTTTCTTGCTGCTCCATCACTGCTTTTCCACAAACTTCCCCCTTTACAGCATCCTGGAATATCTTTTCTTTTCTTTTCTTTTTTTTTTTTTCTGAAAACCCACCCAGTTTCCAGCATCCACCGTATGTCTCATTTTCCCTATGGATAATGAAGATAGACTTCACTGTGCTTGGGCAATCTTCTTCCCTTATGAGCACTTGAAGTTAACTTCATCTAAGACTCGGGACTCATGAGATAATTTTTCACTGTCATTTAAAAAGGAAAGATTTATTTATTTATCTGCCTGCGTGTATGCCTGCACACCAGAAGAGGGCATTAGATCACATAATAGATGGCTATGAGCCACCATGTGGCTGCTGGGAATTGACCTCGGGTCCTCTGGGAGAGCAGTCAGTGCTCTTAATCTCTGAGCCATCTCTCTAGCCTCTATTTCATTGTCATTTCAAGGGTCAGGAATGGCATTGTTTGTGTCATGAGCTTTCTTTCTGACTAGCAAAGAAACAGAGCTCTAGCAATTGTTCATCATGCATAAGCCCAACATGTAGCATAATTTTGGTCAATCATTTTATTATCATTGGACTTGAAACTGAGCAAACAAATGCACATGCAAGTCTTATGATATTGATGACAGACCTTTCTCTATGTAATACAAATTTTATAACTTTGTTATAAAGAGGTGAACGTTTGTATTTTAGCTACTGTGTTCTGACCACCCACTCATTTTATTTCGAGGCAGAGCCTCATGTAGCTCAGGCTAGCCTCAGACTTGCTATACAACTGAGGTTAACCTTCAGCGTCATCCTATCCTCCTGTCTCTGCCTCCTGAGTGTATCACCAAGTCTGGATTACATGGTAAAGGGTCAAACCCAGAGTGCCAGGCATACTGAGGCAAGCAGTGTACCAACTGACCTACACCCACAGGCTACACCAGTGCATGTTCCCAGTTCCCAGTTCTGAGAGCATTCTTCTTTCGCTCCTATACGAGAAAAATAAGTGGAAGCAGTGCACTTAAGTGTATCACAGGATACCAGGGGGCAAGGTAGCCCACAGAGATAGCTAAGGAAAGCCTTACCTCACAGTAGTTCCCTCAAAGTCACTTAAGAAGGAGGAGGAGGATTTTAGTTTCTCTCTCCATTACCCATCAACACCTTCTTCTGTCTGACTGTTATTTCTGTACTTTCTTTTTATTTGTTTTTCTGTTTTAAATTATGTGTCAGTTTGGACACCTTGCGGGATCTGGGTACTGTATGCCTCTCTAGAAGAAAAAACTTTATATGGATGGGGTGCTTACAGTACTTTACCACCTTGAGTGGCCGCTTGGAAAGAAAATCCTACCTTTTGTACCAGTCATTAGCAGTAAGGAAAGAAAAGGTCCTGTTTTTTTGTTTTTTGTTTTTTGGTTTTTTTTTTTTGTTGTTGGTTTTTTTTTTTTTAATCCAAGCGCAGGGATGTGGGAAGAAATAAAAGTCTCTGAACTGTTTTACCTTTTTGAAGAGTTATTACTTTGTGTGTTTGAAAGTAAGATTTTGCAGTCTATGCAGCCCCGCACCCCGTGGCCCCTTCCCTGTCTTGGGACTTTTTACCTAAAGAGAAGATGCCATCTCTCCATATGTTCTTCTAGGTCATTATTTTTAGATGAACAAAACTTAATAGATTAAAAAGCAGTTTAATAGTAACAATTTTAAAATAAAAGTCCCAATTTTTTTCACTTATCTAGAACAACATGGGAGTAATTTCTACAATAATTAACAGAATATGTACTGATAACATGATATTCCTTCCTGAGGTAGGTAGGAAGTGTAGCCAACCTATAGATATGGACTGAACACACTGCCGGTCTTTTCCTGTCCCTCTCATCAGTGCTGCTTCTGTGACACTCAGGATCACAGTCACATAAGGCACATTGACAAAGGTCTTGTCATAGAGTTACATCTCCAGGCCATTAGGTTCTCAGTTGGAAACAGCTGGCCTGCGACAGGCGAGAGTGCTGTTTCATAAAGAGCCCCGCAGGGCATGGGTGTACGCCCCTACACTTCTTACAACAAAGCCTTGTGTTTATCAGGTCAGGGGGCGATGAACCACCCTGGACACATTGGAATTTCCTTATGAGACTGACCAGTCAAATCACCAGCACACTTACAGAAGGTCAGCGCTAACATGAAAAGGCAGACTTTTCGACCAAATTGCTACGAGAAGACAAAGAGACTGCAACAGGGGCTCGATGATTTGATGAAAACTACTATCAGTTGTATTAGCTCAGTTATCATTAAAAAAAAAAATGCCACTGAAGTGTGGTGCTCAATGGTACCTGAAAATTCCTGTCCTGGCAGTCAGAATCTTACACTTAAGATCTGCTGGTGAGAGTATTGTGCTTGATACAACCATCTCTGGTAACTACTGCTAGGATTTAACACAAATACGCCATGGTGACGATGTGTGTGGTCTCTGGAAGCATACACTAACCTTGTAATAGGGGCACTCCATTACCTCTGTCTTTTAAGGAAATTAAGTATAGAGCTATCAGCTTCATTGCCCAAGCCTACCCAGGAACTCTGGCCAAGCTATAGCCTGACCACAGAACTCAAGTACTGTGTGATATAATTCCTCTAAAACTGAAAACCTTAAGTCTACTGAGCATCGTAAGCAGGGCCAAGCTAAACACTTTTTCAGATACTGTCTTTTCCACTCCACAGTAAAAATTCTATTCCTTCTGGATTATTCTTCATAGTTTTGTTTTTCTTTCTTTTCTTTCTTTCTTCTCTCTCCCTCGCTCTCTTTTTTCTTTCTTTCTCTCCCTCTTTCTTCCTTTTCCTCCTCCTTCTTTTTGGTTGTGGTTGTTCAAGATAACTTTCTATATGTATCCTTGGCTGCCTGGCTGGCTTCCAACTCACAGAGATCCACCTGCCTCTGGCTCCCTGGTGCTGGGATTAAAGGTGTGCATCACCAGCCTTCATAGCTTTCAAAAGAAGCTCTTGAGCTGGGTGCATAACAACTAAAGCAAAAGTTGCAGTGCTTATGGAATAAGGTTCTCAGCATAAATACTGTTTGAACTTCAGGTCCGAAGTGTGAATAACACCACATCACACTTGCATTCACTTCTTATTTTCCTAAGCATAGCCAGACTGTAATGAAACCTGACCAACTGAGACTTTGTACCTTTTTGCTTGTTTGTTTGTTTGTTTGTTTGTTTTGCAGCTCTAACTTTGAAAGCACACTTCAATAATTTAGAGGAGACATACTCTTGTTTTATCGGAGGAGCTACTTACCGCTGTATGTAAGAGTTGTTCACCCCACGGTGATCCAGATCATGGCTTAAAGCAGCGATCAGCAAGGCGAGGGTCTCCAGATCCGTCAGCTTGTTCTGCGTGCGAAGGCATGGAAGTAAAGAAAAGGAAAGACAAAGCGTGGAGCAAGGCATTCTCCTGAGACTTGTCTGTATTTATTCCTGCACCTCCGTGTGGTCACAGGCTGCTCTCCACAAACTCTGCCCTGCAAGCGAGCAGGGAGCAGTGTTTCATACTGTCACTTACAATAAGCTATTACACATCTCAGTGAACAACAGAAAAGGCTGAGAGGCTTCAAAAATGAATAATAATACGGGACCAGTAAGCTGGCTCAGTGGGTAACGGTGTTTGCTGTGCAGGCTTGTCAACATGAGTGCAGTCCTGGCAATGGGAGACAACCGGCTCCCAAAACTTATCCTCTGACCTCTACACACGTGCCATGACACATGCAAACAAACACATACACACACTACATATTTTTTTAAGTAAAAAGAAAAGTCACGAATCTTAATTTTTACACACATGGGATGACTGTATCAAACTTTAATATTTTTCTTTTGTTTTATGTAACCACTGTTTTGCTCCCTGTGATGACTACTATATTGCTAAGGAACCCAGACAACATGACTTTTAAATGAAATAGTAGAAACGGGATTACTGCGGGATGGCGGGGGGAGGGGGAGCGAACGTCTTTGAAAATGTGTGTAATACCCCCAAGCTGCGTACTGATTATTTTTGAGTACTTGCCATTTACATTTTTACAGCACTATCCCCATCACCAACAGTGGAAAGCCAGCTGAGCTGCCATGCTACTCTGTCCTACGGGAGCTCCCCATACTGTAAGCTTGGAAGCACATGGAATCTGCCACCGCGCTCTTCACCATGAGAACCAAGCTTGGCTTCAGCAGGCGTAATCCACTCTTCCACAGCCCACAGTAGGTTATCCTGGCCTTACACACTTTCCTACGGGGTAAAATAGCTACAGTGTTCTTCTGCACGGCTTCTTGGACAACGACTCTTTGCTTATTTTCTGCAGTTCTGCAATCAAATGCAAGGGCTTACACGGGCTACGCAAAATGTTAGATCACAAAGCCCAACCCAAACCCTGTCATTTCTTTTTAAACTGGCCACTTAAAATGTGTAACACACAAGAGTAGGCTATTTGGCAGAGAATAATGTTTTTAAATTTTACCTTTTAAACCTGGGAGGCTCTGGACTTAAATTACGTAGTGGATGCCCAGGATCGCTTACCTGAAATAGCTAGTCAGGGCATAAACGTCCTCAGAAGATGGAAACTAAGGACGGAGCTATCCTAGGATTTGGCTGGAAATGGTGCTTTATGTGAGTGTTTTCTGCTCTGCTCTTCCTTTTACTCAGCCTCTGATCAAGGTGCACGAAACATGCCTGAGATAGCACTTGCAGAAGTGACAGCCTTCCCCTCCGAGCACTACAGGCAATGAACTTGTCTATGACGGCACTTGGCGATTTTTGACTAATTCTACTATAGAGAAGTTGACTGTGAACTATGAGAACTGCGATGTTTGTATTTCAGTGTCTTCTGACGGAAATACTTATTTCCCCAAGGATGACTAACCTGTAGCACGAAGCTGGGGCATTCTATTAGGTCATATTTATTACAAGTGAAAGAAAGTTAGTAGCCGACTTTTCTGCTGCGCTCATCTTCCATGAGTCTCCATGTGGTAAATTATTCAATTGCCGTAAGTGTGCATTAAAAACAAACTGAAAAGAAACGCTGTCAGGTCTACTAAGCGGGGATCTGAATGGCCCCCATGGAGTACCTGAATCTTGCCTGCTTTCAGAGCAGCAAACATACACTGTGCCGTGTTAAAGGCATGTCTCCAATTGTGGTAGGCAACGTTTTTCCGGTAATTCTTCTTAACACTTAGAATCCATCTGCAAAGAACCTGTAGGAAATGAAAATACAAGGAGTGACAGTGATTGCCAAGTTCGTCACACATTTTCTAAGTCCCAGGCACCTTGCAGTGTCCACATTCAATCCTTACAAGCATGGGGGAGGCACACATGACTATTCTGATCATTTTACAGAGGAAGAGACCAACTCGCAGACAGGTAGGCAACCAGCGGTGGCCATTCACAATGGGGCGGGGCCAGAATTCAAATGTTACCAGTTCAATCCAGAACCTACCAAGCTAACCTAGTAAAAGTAGGCAGTATTTTTAAAGAAAAGTATTTCATCATGGGTAGGACACCAACTACCTTTATAAAAAAAATTTCCCCACGTGATCTTTAGGCTGCGGAGTCATGTGTGTGTGACTGTTAGGGAATGCGTTCTTTCCACCCTCTCACGTTGCACACTTGTGAAGGTATTTAGTGCAAGGATATGAGGTAGGCTGGGGTTGAGATATCTAGCTCAAGTCTCAGGACACACTGAAATGGCAGGTCTTAATGTCCTCTTTATTAACCCTCTCCACTTTAGGTTCTGCCTAAGTGTTAGGCACAGTTAACAACTGAAAATAATGTTTACCAAGAGATAAAACATCTGAAAATAATGTATAAAACTCCTGGCACCCACATGGAAAAAAAAATTATTGTAAGAGATAGGAAGTGGGGAGTAAGGCAAAATTGTTCCAGCAAGCATCCCAAGATGGGTTTAATGTAACTTCTAAGTGGACTATTAAGTAAATTCCTCAGGGGCTCATGACGTAAGCGTGATCATTCTGTGTGTGTTGACACTCGGTCTTTCTTACAATCGGAACAGTTTGCTTTATTTTTGCAAAGACAAGTATGTGCTTTCCATGAGTGTGTCTCTGGGCTACTGCAGACACAAAGAGCATCGCCTCGGGATTGGAAAAGCACAAGGAAAAAGAATGCAGCTTTCCAAGTGTCCAGCCCTGCGATTGGCTCTGGGGCCTGAGCGGAGTCTCCTTGCTGCTGGCAGAAGCTGCTCAGTCACAGAGGGCTTGGCACAATCCCTTTCCTTCTTACGGCTTTTCTTCTAGTTCTCACATCAGTTCACAGGGAATTCCCCAAGAAAGAACCCTGGGATCTCTGAGCTATGGGGCCTCCCAGTTGCCCTTGGGTAGGCAAGTCTGTGCACCTGCTTTGGACATACTCTCCCTGAGCTCTGAAATCCCAGTACAGATTTCCTTACTCTGCCTGGACAGATGTTTTACCCCAGCTCATCAAGTCTTTTCAGGACTGAGCATGTCCTTTCCCCCTGTGGCCTGGCAAGGCAACCCCGCAAGGGGGAAGTGATCAAAAAGCTGGGCACAAAGTCCATGTCAGAGACAGTCCATGCTCCCATTATTAGAGGACCCACAAGAAGCCTGAGCTGCCCATCAGCTACATCTGTGTAGGGGGCCTAGTCTTAAAACAGTCTCAAGAGGACAGCTACCGCCAGGAGGTACCTGAGGATGTGTTAAGACGGGATGTACATGCATTTACAGCCCCAAGAAGCCATTGCCATGGATGCAGCGGTCCTCCACTCACTGCTAATCTTGTCTGCTTTCTGAGTGCTAATTCAGAGAGAATTCACATTTTCTTTCCCCTCTTCCTCTCTCCGTTTTCCAAAGCAAGCTGACCCCAACCCTAACCCAGCTATCCCATCACTGAAGTCCTCCCACTCCGGAGCAGGTGTTCTCAGACATCCACTGCTGAGCCTGTGCGGGTTTCTGACCTCCCACTCATAGGGCCTCACCTTCTCTCTTCCTCTGTTCCTGGCAGCTGCTGAGAGCCACAACTTACCTTCCCTGATGTTTCTTTCAAACTCCAGTAAGATGATCCTCAAGTTTCTGAGTCTGTTTAAAAATTCTTTTCCTGCATGACTAAGAACCTGCAGAAAGGGCCCATGTTCCCCAGTAACGGTGGCAGAAAGTACAGTAAACGCAGCTCAGGAGGGAATAGACATGAAGCAGAGACGTGGAAACACAATCAACGTGTGTTGTCCTAATAGAGTGGACTTTCAGAGACCAGTAACAGGCAATTTAAATTAACATTGAAAATTTGTTGTTCAGTGTGAAATGTTTTGGTAGGGACCCTCTCTTTAGCAAGAAACTTTAATTTTCTCCACCTAAAATTATATTGACAATAATATCTGAAATAAAAGAGAAGACTAGGTGCTAGGGCAGGAAATGCAACCAGAATAGTACTAAGGGCCAGGTTAGTGTTGCCCAGCATAAATTTAAACAAGTCCTTTTTGTTTTTGTTTTTCACTCTAAGTTAGGCCACAGAGGGCCAACATTCTATAAATTTCCTCCACCTTGTAAATGTATGCAAAAGAATGAAAATCATTTAATCTCCCCATCTTGTACAACTTCTATGAAAATGTATTAATCTCATCCACCTGGTAAATCTTTTGTTTATGGATAGGGCTCCTATATTCTTGGAACTCTGTGGTCTGGCGCGGCCCACCCCTGCCCTTCATTTCCTTTGCGCTGACTCTTAAAACTAGCCAGTCTCAAAGACTGTATGGTCAGAACCTGGCCGCTGAGGGAAAATACAGAGTCAACCATCTATCTGCATTAGAATAAAAACGGACTTCCCGCCCGGGTGTGCTTGCTAGCCTGGTCTGCGTTGCTGTGTTCTATTTTTTTTTTTTTCCAAAAAGAAATTGCCTTGCCTCTCTACTTTTGACTTAGTTCATGAGTTTCTCTGTACGACGCTGAAATTATCTATTGTTTGTTTGTGTACATTCAGATAGGGGTTATATAAAAAGGGAAGCAGGTAACCTAGAGGAGCAATATTTTCCTATGGATAAGAATCCAAGGAAATGGTTGCTAGGGAAACTGGGTGAGTGTCTGCATTACACAACCCTCAGACGCTACCTACAAGCCAAGCAAAAAGTAAATCAACAATATGCGGTTTACGGAGGGAATCCCATTCCTGTGTCCTAGCCAAGCCCTTGGACGAGAGTCACTCCTGGTTACAGATGTGGATACTCCAGAAACACATGGATCTGATCAGGGTATTAAGAAGTAAAACCGTGGTCCACATTTAGGACTTCTAGCCCTAGCGGTCAACGTCTCACACCCATGGAGCAGACTTTTAAAGTGAGCCCTATATTGTACAGTGGAGAAATGCGATGGTGATTTAGCATGACCAAATTAGGCCTAAAGGTAGGTAACTGGGTTGAGCAGACTATTAACAGGCAAGAAATACACAGATGCATATGTCACTCACATGGACTCCCATAGGGTAGTAACATATTTACTCTAAGAGGCGAGGAAGCTGAGAATGTGGGGGGGGGGGGGTGATGAACTGCCAAAGTGAACGTGTGCTCATCAATGTGAGTGCTGTGGTTGAAGTCCACGACACTTCTAGTCCATGCTGGCTTGGTCTCTTTACCTGTGACTGGGACTCATTCACAAGAGCGTGTTGCAATATTTCAACAACACGGAGTCCCTTAACTAACACTCAGGCACGAGTGATACATTGCTCGCCTATTTGTATTATTTGGTTTTCATTTTTCAAAGGAGAGAGGTAATAGGAACTTTGGTTAAATTTAAGAAATAATCACATTAGGATCCCTGGGAACATAGACGACACTCTATTAACATTAGTTACATTCACCCTGAGTTTTCTTGCCATTCTGCGAGGCCTTCGAGAGCAGGGCCAACTTATCGTTGGAATCCCACAGAGCATACGGCAACTTTTCATGGTACGGGTAAACGCAAGGCTAAATCGTATTATAAAAGCCTGGAACACACGTAACTTTTGAGACAGGAAATCTGCATTTGGAGACTGGACTTCAAAAGGGTCTCATTTCTGCTCCACTGAGATGATCTTGTTTGAGTGGTCCCCTGGATCTGTGTCCCACCCGGTATCTCTCTCATCACCTGCTTTTGCACAACTCCTGTCACTTTAAGTAAAGTTCTCCTATATATTTCAACCTGGTGCTCGACATATGGCAGGAACCAAAAAAAAAAAAAAAAAAAAAGTATTTTTAATGACTGATGGTTTATCTTAGGTAATGATGGTATGTTAGTCATTAAAACCCCTATTACATGGTAGTTAGTAGTCGGATCCAGTTTTCTATCTTATACACACAAACACACACACACACACACACACACACACACACACACACTCCCCATTATCTTCCTACCTCATGCTTCATCTGGAAGTTCTGCACAAGGTTGAGGTCAGTGAACATCCGAATGGTGCACAGTGCTGTTTCCAAATCAGATAGCTCAAAGTCACTGAAGCTGAAGTCACTAATTTTAAGGGTTTGGGCAGATGGAACCACAGCAGCCTTAAAGAAGAGAAGAAAATAAAACAAAGTTATAAATTAAGACAGCAGAGTTGTTCATAAAGCCTCCTTACTTTTCTATAGGGAAACAGAAGATACTATTTATTTATTTTTTTTCCTTTCAATATTGCTACAGTTTGGGTCTGGAATGTTTTCCTTGCGTGCCCTTGTGCTAAGGCTTTTTCTCCAGCCTAGCGCTGTTGGGATGTCTTAGCCAGGGTTTCTATTGCTGTGGTAAAACACCACAACCACGAGCAACTCGGGGTAGAAAAGGTTTATTACATCTTACAACTTGCACGTCACCCAAGGAAGTCAGGTGGCAGGCGCTGACGCAGAGGCCATGGAGGAGTGCTGCTTGACAATGTGATCTTTATACTTTGGTCAACCTGCTTTCTCATAGCACCAGGGCCACCAGTTCAGCTATGGCACTGCCTGCAGTGAGCTGTACCCTGCCACAGCAGTCATCAGTCAAGAAAATGCACCAGTGGCTTGCCCATATGCCAATTTGGTGGGGGCTTTTTAAAAAATTGATGTTCCCTCCTCTAAAATGGCTCCTAGCTTGTGTCAAGTTTATATAAAACTAGTCAGCACACGGGAGGTGGAGAAATATTTTGTGGAGCCCAGGGGTGAAAATGAAATTATTGGTGGTATGTATGCCATAGAATGGGAAATTCTATATCTTTTTTTTTTTTTTTTTTTTTTTTTTTTTTCTCTTTCATTTCCTAGATGTCACAAAACAAGAAGTTTTCTCTCCCAGGCTTCTCCCATAATGCACTCTGTCAATCTCAGACCCCAAAGCTGTAGAGACAAGTTGATCACATACTGCAAACCCCTAAAACCATAAGGCCACACAAGCTTCTTCTTTTTCAGTTGGCTATCTCAGATATTTTGTCAAGCAATAGCAAGCTGCAATACACTAGAAAATCTTTATCACAGGATCTCCGTACACTTTTTTAAAATTAATTTATTTAATCACTTTATAGCCTGATCCCAGCCCTCTCCCTCCTGTCCTCCCAGTCCCACCTTTGCACCCCTCCCCCACTCCCCTTTTTCGTTTCCTCAGAGAAGGGGAGGCCCAGCCATGAGTACCAACCCACCCTGGCACATCAAATTGCAGCAGGACTAAGTGCATCCTCTCCCACTGAGGCCAGACAAGGCAACCCAGCTCAGGGGAAAGGGATCCAAAGGCAGGCAACAGAGTCAGAGACAGCCCCTACTCCAATTGTTAGGGGACCCACATGATGACCAAGTTGCATATCTGCTATGTGTGTGGGGGGGGGCTGTGGCTACAGCTTTTAAACTGAGTCACATGGTGTTAATATGACTCCAGATAAGTGAAAGAGGGGAGAACCACGCCACCAAGAGATTGTACCTCAAACAGGAAGCAGTACAAAGAACCCCAGTAATCTGGCTCTTCCCCCTCTGGTCTTATTCACTTGACAGATGGAACTATCTGGAAGAATTCCATCACTGGAAGTCAAGCAGTAAAGCAAGGTAAGGCCCAAGCAATGTACATTTCCTTCATACAAAAACGTTATGGGCACTCTGCATCCATCTCTCTAGCTACACTAACTCAAGCACATAGGGACTGATGACTGCTGTGGCAGGGCACAGCTCACTGCGGGCGGTGCGGCCAGCTCAGATCTGGCCTCATTGTTACTCCATAGCCTACAGTGAAGACTAAAGGTGATTCTCCCTCAAACTCGAGCATGACAATCACCTACAGTACTGGGGTAAGAAAAAAGGAATTTCCATTTAGCCCATTACAGGCGGCTTTGGGAAGCTGGTTTTGTTTGTATGTTGGAAGAGGTGGCTCCGTTTCGTGTTTATTTGTCTTGTTCTTTAAATCCAAGTCTTTGGCTTTGATTTTGCCATCATTTAACTGTAGCAAGCTCCCTGCGTGTCTTCAGAGATACCTTGCTCTTCTTCATCAATCTCTCCTCCTTTGTACCTTCCCCTCCTGCGAGTGCCCACTCTTTAACTGATACATTCCTCCAGGACACAGTTACAATCTCAAGTAGGACTAAGTGTCCCTGGTGCTGGCCCCTCTCTGGGAACGCCTGTTGAATGGAACGGCACCAACAACTGGAACTTACTTTTATGTTCCCTATTCTTTTTTATTTATTACAATAGATACTTATTAATTATTCTCTTTGCTTACCGTGACTCAGTGGCTTTCCTTTTACTTAAAGATGGGCCACCTAAGAAGCTCAGGCTAGCCTAGAACTCATGATCTTCCTGCCTTAGCCCTGCCAGTCCTGGCATCATGGGCGTGCACCAAGACCCTGCCTCCGTTGCATCCTAATCTTATGTCAAAAATCGCCTGATTTGTTATGTTGTCTACACATGAGAAAATGAATAACAACATGATTTTGAGCTTTCTCTAAAGTATTAATTAAAGCGTAACTGGTGAAGGCCAAGGAGCCCTGGAGGCCTCACTTCTCTGGGGCTTTTCCTGTATTCTTGCTGAAGCTTGTTTCTACTTGAACTTGTATGACCCCTACCCCTCCATCCATGGATCATTTACTCTATGGGCATGCAATTAAGTGTCATTAAGTGCACTAGCTTGATCAGGCTGAAAGTAACTTGATAGAGCCATTTATTTATTAGAAAAGAAAGATTAAGAATAAAAACAGTTGCCAAATCCCTTAGGTTTCTTAGTGTCCGGATGGCACTATCCTGTCTTCCCTCACTCAAGCCATGAAAATACTAAAATCTCACCAGGAGGTCATGGCACACGCCTTTAATCCCAGCAGTTGGCAGGCAGAGGCAGGAGGATATCTGTGAGTTTGAGACCAGCCTGGTCTACAGATTGAGTTCTAGGACAGCCAAGGCTACACAGAGAAACCCTGTCTCGAAAAACAGAAACAAAATAGTAAAACCTCCTGGCGCTACTGAGAGCTGGCCAACCCCTCCACCTCTGAGGCTGTTTCTCCTGCTTATAGTGACTGTCTTCTCTCACCCCACATACACCAGACTTGTTCCATTCTGTATGACTCTTTCCCAAAGATAAAAATTTGTACTCTATAAAGCCAGTCCCAGGGACTTATGTGTGGGCTGAAACAAGGAAGACAACGGAAAATGTTTAGAAAAAGGTCTCATTGTTTACAGTGGCCTCTAGCCTCAGAGATGGAACAACTCCAGTTGGGGGAGGAAACAGATAACAGCTGCTCTCCCTAAGTACATCCAGACAGGAGAACAGATGTTTTATTCTTGGGGCATCATCTTTCTTATAGCACGACGTTTTCTTTCTTCCCTTCCTCAGAGTGTGTTCTTCAAGCTGCAGGAAGGTGGCCCACACAGCCCAGGCCTCTCCTTTGTGTATGGATTCATTGCCTCTCAGATTGAGGGGAAAGCAGCTTCCTTTCCTCCTTCACTCACAAACACAGCACAGCACAAGCAGACAATGAACTGGCCCAGCAGGGACATGCAAACATCTTCCGTGACAGCCTTGTAGTCAGTGATATGAGGTTCAGAGCCTGGATTGGCCGCAATGAGGCATGAGAAAGTTCGAGATGCCTTAAAACCTTTCTTCTTTGCCATCACATAAATTGTCAACTTTTCTATTTGTTTTCCTTGCTATCTTCAGAAGATATAATATTCCATGTTTTCCTGATAGCAGAGACTGAAGTGCATGGTATTTGGGGGTATGATAGTCAGGGGCAACTCTAGATTCCCAGAGCTTTTGCTCACAGCTGTGTGCATTAGAATTTAGGAAGTGAGATGCCAGCCAGGGAAACAGGTAAGCTAACTTCAGACCTTCACCTCTTTTCCTGTCATCCCGATGTTCTGCAGCTGACACCTGCTGCACCTCCCCTCCCGCCCTGGCCCCTCAGCTCCAGGGAATTACATACACCTCCTCTTCCAACCTTTCCTCTCTCCACTCATTTTTCTTATCCCAGGCCCCAACTCCAGCATGCTCTCCCTGGGAACCCACAGCCAGGCTTGCCAGAAAAGCAAGTAGGCCTACAGACAAGGCAAGCAAGTTTCAGATCGCCACACTCCCTCCTCTTCAAATCGAATCCCCCAGTCTTCTCCTCAGCTCTGCGGCAGACCACCTGTTATGGCCTCTTCTCACTCTCTGGGCCCATTCCCAGGGGTCTAACGAGATCCTGGTGGAAAACCCTGCTTTCCTTCCTCCTATGGATCCCATCAGACCCTCATTCCTAAGTGTGAGTTCCCAAATCCTAGACACACATTTTGCCTTAAACCTCCAGTGGCCACACCTATCCAGACCCCAGAAGAACTCCTTACACAAGATAAAGACTTTAAAATAGCCTTTATGAATATAATGGAGTCCTTAAGGAGGAAATGAATAAGTCCCTTAAAGAATCTATGAAAATGCAAACACTGGAGTGAAATAAATAAAAATAGATCAAGACCTAAAATTAGAAATAGTCAATAAAGAACAAACGAAAAACCAAACTGAGGAAAATCTGGAAATGAAAACTTTAGGAATTCAAACAGGAACTCAGAAACAAGACTCACCAACAGAAAACAAGAACTGGAAGAAAGAATCTCAAGTACTGAAGATACAATAAAAAATAGAACATGCAGGAAATCTGGGACACTATGAAAAAAACCAAATCTAATAGAACTAGAGAAAGGGGAAGAAACCCAGGTCAAAGGGCCAGAAAATATTTTCAAGAAAATCATAGAAGAAACTTTCCCTAACCAAAAGAAGAAGGTTCCTCTCAAGGTACAAGAAGCATAAAGGACATAAAATATACTGGAGCAGGAAAGAGATTCCTCTTGGCACATAATAATCAAAACACTAAACATACAGAACAAGAAAAAAAAAAAAGAATATTAAAAGCTGTGAGGGAACGAGACCAACTACCATGAAGGTAGATTTATTAGAATAGCACCTGACTTCTCACTGGTGACTCTGAAAGTCCGAAGGACCCAGACAGATGTTCTACAGACTTGAAAAGGCCACAGATGGCAACCCAGAATAATATGCACAGCAACATTTTCAACCACAAAAGATGGAGAATATAAGACATTCCATGATAAAACCGATCTTAAGCAATATTTATCTATAGATCCTAAAGAGATCAACCATGTTCAGAGCAACAAATCAACACACACATACACACACACATGCACACACACCCCAAAATAACAGAACTCAACAAACACCACCCACTGATCTCAATCCTCATCAAGGATCTCAATTCTCCAATAAAAGAACACAGACTAACAGAATGAAAGAAAAAACAAAACAAAAGACCAATCCATTCTTCTGTTGGATCTAAGAAACACACTTTACTATCGAGGATTAACATGGTTTCTGGGTAAAAAGATAGAAAAATGTCCCAAGTAAATGGACCTAAGAAGTAAACTGGTATGGCTATTTTAATATCTGACAAAACAGACTTTAAAGTAAAACTAGTCAAAAAAGATAGGAAAGAACACCACAAAGGAAAGGACTTACACATCCAGGGAAAAATCTCCCAAGAGGACACTGCAATTCTTAACATTTATGCACCAAACATAAAGGCACCCAGATTGACTACTACAGGTTAAATCACAAACTGACCCTCCCACATTGATAGTAGGAGACTTCAATGCCCCACTCTCACCAATAGACAGGCAACCCAGACAAAAACTAAACAGAAACGCCGAAGCTAAATGACACTATAAACCAGTATTATAGATATTTATAGAATATTTCATCTAAACACTAAAGAATATATGTTCTTCTCAGTACCTCATGGAGTTGTTTCCAAAATTGACCACAGACTTGAACACAAAGCCAAGTATAATAGATACAAGAGAACTCAACACCTGGCATCGTATCTGACAACAATGGATTAAAGCTGGATATTAACAACAGAAACAACAAAACGCTTATAATTTCATGGAAACGGAACAACTCATTACTGAATGAGAAATGGGTCAAGACAGAAATTAGTAAATTAAAACTTTCTGGAATTTAATAAAACTGAAAGCACAACATACCCAAAATTAATGAACATAATGAAAGTGGCCACAAGGGGCAAGTTCACAGCACTAAATGCCTACATTAGAAACTTGGAGAGCGCTCATATTAGTAACAAGAGTGCCTGAAAGAAGTGTCCAATACCCTTAGCCATCTCCAAACTACTTTGAGATTTCATGTTACCTCTGTCAGAATGGCTAAGAGCAATAAACACAAACGACAGCTCATGCAAGAACGTGGAGTAAGGGGAACACTCATCCACTGCTGATGGGAGTGGGAACTTGTGCAACCACTATGGAAATCAGTGTAGCAGTTCCTCAGAAAGACGGGAATTGATCTGCTCCAGATCTAGCTGTACCATTCTTGGACATCAATCTGAAGGACACTTCATTCTACCAGAGAAACAGGTTCAGTGATGTTTATTGCTACAATATTGATGATAGCCAGAAATTGGAACTAGCCTAGATGTTCCTCAACAGATAAATGGATTTAAAAAAACATATTAAATGTAATCTGAAGGTAAATGGATGACACTAGGGGAAAAAAATCATCCCTTGTGAGCTAACCCAGTCCAGGAAAGACAAATATGGTAATGTATTCATATACATGTGCATATTAATTATTAGGCCAATGATAACCAAGCTACAGTCCTTAGAACTACAGAGGTTAGGTGTAGAATAAGGAATTAGGGGCTACAGAGAGCTCTCTCTAGGGAAGAAAAATAGAATAGACATTATGGATAGATGGTGGGAGACTAGAGTGAGAGGATTAAGTATATGGGGGGAGAGAGAGAGAGAATATAGGAAGAGACAGGTAAATTTAAGGGCGTGAGTGGTAGTACACAGATCTATTATTCACACACACACACACACACACACACACACACACACACACACACACACACATTCAAATAATGATGAGACAAAGCCCCAAATGGACATCTCAGCACCTAATAAAGCATCTAGTACTGGAACCGGTTCGTGTTTAATTGAACTGTTGGTCTAAGAGGTCCATAGGAATCTCAAAAACCATAGTTTATTGCCAAGAATACATATTTTGCCCTCCACAAATTGACAGCAAGGCTCTGCTCTGAAGACAACACCTACAAAATTCACTGAGCATAGAGAAGTCAAGCTGGTGCCTACCTAAAGCCTTCACCTCTACACGCTAACATCTTTGATACAGGAAGGAACTCTGTAGGCTACCAAAGGAGAAATGTAAACACAGAGCTCCTGAATTAGAAGAGGCAGGAGCCGGCCCCTGACCATCTGTGTGTTGCAATGAACCTTCCAAGTGACTCTGATGGATGTAAAAATGTGAGAACCGCTGCGTTAGGAGAGGCCACCCACAGTAAACAGCCCAGCCATTTGCGCGGTCACTGTGGCTGGCTTTAATGAAATGCCTTTTTGTGGATCTAATGGTAACCGCCGTACCACATCCAATGGGCAGAAACCGCAGGGTGAGCTGGCTGCTTCAGGAGCATGAAACGCAGAAGCCGCCCTGTACTTCCAGTTTTTTGGTTCAAACCATAATGAGAGAGCAAGAGAATTTGTGAATTTTCTAAAATAATCTGATAGAGACAAAACCCTGATGCGTCTTCAGCAGGTTCCTGAGTTACAATCCTTACTGAGATCAGACCTGCCACCTCTCTCTCCCAAGTTAGAGCACAGATTAAGAGGGCAGCAAGAAATGAAATCGAGACACAGTATAGCTGCATATGTACACGTCTCTTAGAAAAGAGTACCTTTATAATTTCACAATGCCTGATATCTCTCATAGTCAGTTATTATCATTTGTGATTCTATCTATCTATCTATCTATCTATCTATCTATCTATCTATCTATCATCTATCTGTCTGTCTATCTCTGTCTATTTATCTCTTATCATCTAGATCTATCCATATATCTGTACCCAATACACTCTTGGTATATTTGGAAAACCTAGTACAATGTTGTATAGACTGGGAGGTAAAGACTAGGTTTTTAAATTTATCAGCCACAGTTTTTTTTTTTTTTTTTTTTTTTTTTTTTGAGACAGGGTTTCTCTGTGTAGCCTTGGCCATCATGGACTCGCTTTGTAGACCAGGCTGGCCTCGAACTCACAGCGATCCACCTGCCTCTGCCTCCCGAGTGCTGGGATTAAAGGCGTGCGCCACCACGCCCGGCCAGCCACAGTTTTTTTTAATAGCATGTAGCTATGTCACGAACACCACTTACAATCCACTATAATACAAATGTCAGTACCAGTAATGAACCACTCAGCAACAGGAACAACAAATCCTTGTGGTACATATTTTATTCTCTTGTAGTTCTCCTAGTCATCTTGCTTCCGTTGGAAAAAGTAAAGTTACCATTGAACTTTTGTTTGTATTATGTGTACGGCATAGTTTTAAACATCAGCTTCAGTGTGTCTGCATATCAGTGAGTTGGATGCCTGTATGCTCATGCAGGCTGGGAATGCAGCAAGAGAGAATGCTGGCCTCAAGATTTCTTACTCGTGAGCAGTCAGGGTAGAAACTCACACGGAAGAGTCCACTTTAGATTAAGCTGACCAAGTAGAGAACTCACTACAGTTTATTAAGACACAAGCTTTTAATTTAGTCTTAAAACTCAAGACTCACTTCCCCCCTGCAAGTTTTCTACCTACCTGTGTGTATAATTTCTAGAGTGCTTATTACAGCATTAGGACTTGCAAGACAAAGCCTTATTAAAAAACAATTCTGTTTCGCCTGTGGGAAATGTCTCTGGTCACCTCAGCAGAAACTAAAATGTGGTCACAGGGCTATACAATCTGTGTGGTTGTGCATTCTTTTATTCCAAAATCATTGGAAACGACTCTTTACAGCCAACTGTTGATAAAAGGCTCCCTACTGATACATACACAGATTATTAAAAATAAGTCTGAATAGAAGGAGTTAGCTACTGAAATTGATCCTACATGAAATGTCAAATGATGATGATGATGATGATGATGGAGATATATAAATGTGTCTAAGTATAAACAGTAGGGACTTGAGCACACTTTCATACACACAGATCTGGTTAATATGTTGGATACTTAGCTCTGCATACAAAACTTTTCTTAAAAACCGGTGTTTCCAAACTACATACAGCCATTGTGAATGAGAAGTTCAGTAACAGCTTCTTTATTTGTATTTGGAGATAAGCTTATATAGTATATATAAATTATATAAAAATAAATATCACACACACACACACACACACACACACACACACACACACACGTATACAGGATTATACCTGAAAGTTCTCCACTATTAAAATCAAAGTGGGATAGGAAGAATCAAATAGATAACCTAATCAGGTTTTGCCCATGTGAAAAATATGTAGCTGTCTTAATGTTACAGACTTCCATAAAACAAGGAGGGCAGGAATTGCTTTAGACTCTGACCCTGTTTAAGGAGGCCAATCCCTTACCATTGCCATGGGCCACTGCACTGGCTAGCATCAAGATCACTGGGCCAACTCTTGGTTAAACCATCTCATCAAAAGCTTCAGGTTATAATTTGTCAGTCTTTAAAAGATTTCCCCAAATCAAGAGCCCGTGAGTATCCTGCTTGCTGTAAGAAGTGTGGTCTGTACACTGACTTAGGCATCAGAGATTTGGGTCGGGGTCTCGATCTGTCCTTAATCGTGCCACCGGCAACAGGCCAACATGCCTGACCAAGGCTGGGCACACATGGCATTTCTTCCTTTGAGAGGTGAATTTTGTAGGTGAACTCCTATCTACGTGGCTATCACCGCCCTTTCTAGTTTCTGCCTCAAGTGAAGACTCTCAGGGCCTTTTTAAGATGTCAAAAATTCTGTTAGCTTCTATATAAATCACCTATATCCTATCAGATGCAGCAAAGCTATGGCTAAATGGACCAGAACCGACTCAGTGACAAAGCAAGTAGCTTATTTTTAATAATTATTATAGTGCTTTAATTACTATTTTGTAATATGGTTTAATTAATATTTTATAACAATAAATTATATAATTTATTTGTTAACGCATATCTATTTCTTTTCTTTTAGGACCAGAAGACCCAAAAAGCAATCCATCAGCCAGCCAAGCAAGAATACATTAATTGTCTAATGATTCATTTAATCAAAACTACTTATATTCTGGCATCTTTCCTTAAGGTGTTTGTTTATTTTTATCTTAGTGTATAAATGTGTGTGCTTGGTACCTGAAGAGGCCAGAAGAGGGCGCTGGACCCCTGAAACTGAAGTTACAGATAGTTGAAAGCTACATGAGGATCCTGGGAACCAAACCTAGGCCTTGTGCAGGAGCAGCTAATCTCCTCAAGTGCCAAGTCGTCTTCTAGCCCCATGTTCTGGTATCCTAATTAACTTTTAGAAATCATGATCAGGTGACTAGGGGCTTTTTTATTGCTTTGTCAGCCACCTGTGACTACAGATCATCAAAAAGACACATGACAACATGCTCAGTTGAAAGGCTCGATTTCTCCTATACCCGATGGTAATCCAAGAGAAGGCCAGCACTCGGGAGGCAGAAGCAGGCGGATCGCTGTGAGTTCGAGGCCAGCCTGGTCTACAAAGTGAGTCCAGGACATCCAAGGCTACACAGAGAAACCCTGTCTTGAAAAAAAAAATCAAATTAAGCCAGGAAAAAAAAATAATAATGTGTTAGAATTTCCTATCACTTTGTTATGACAAGAGAATTTCTCTCAATATAGGCATATACATTTGGTACATGCATTATTTAATCTCTTGAGAGTAAAATTTCAAAACAAAACACAGTTGGCAGCTTTTGAATTTATTTTGCAGTTGGAACTGAGATAAACACGCAGACACACAGCAAAGACAGTGAATTGGGGGAATTGCTGAGTGATGCAGACACCTGGGTAGTTGGAGCCGTAAAAGAATTTTTATTTGGTTGACATAAAACTAGAATTGAAATCAGTTGCTGAATTTCAACCAATTTAAATAAATTACTTGACCTACAAAAAGATATAATCCTACATTTCTCAGCGCAGCTGCCAGACATCTATTTTCCAAATGAAACAACAGATGGTTCTGAACAATGTGCAGTGTAGCAATGTTCAGCCGTTCCACACTGTTTTCTCCTGCTAAAATTACAAGCATCACTGAGAAAAGCAAGTTCGGACTTTCGTGAAAGACTCCACTATTTCTGAAGTGCGAAACAAAGTTTAATGCTTGAGTGATGTTTTTAGCACTGCTTTACAAATTGCTGTGTTTGTTCGTTGGATTCGCTTCTGATACATGTCACGGTATGACTGTATCTTCGCTTTGGCATTCAGCAGTAACTTGCAGGTCTTGAAAGTACAGAACAATTTCCTACTCACAGTGCACGGTTAGCTGAAAGCTAGTTCTTATTGGCGGACTAGGCAAACGTGCCGATTAACATGGGGGAGGTAGCTCATACCCATATTTCTAGGACTTGGGAAACTGAGGCAAGTGGAATGTCAGGAATTCAAGTGAGGGCCAGGCCAGGCTACTGTGTGAGAGCCTGTCTCCTGTCTCAAAAAAAAAGGTGTCAACTTAGCCCAAGGCAGATGATACTTTAAACCTAATACCTCTGTAAACTTTGCGTGACCTTTCAGATAAAGTTACCTAACGACTCTCTTTTGTCGTTCTTGCTAGATGACTCATGTTCCTACTCAGAGTTTAACTTAGAACCTCTCTCTACTGTTTCTACTGGCCTTTTAAAACCCTTAGGTTCTGTGCTCTGCAAAGAAGCATAGGCTTCCATCTCACTCCCTCCACCACGAAGCAGCCAGGTGAACTTGAAGCTCTTTGGCTTTTCTAGGTACCAGGGAGGTCTTCCCAACACAGCTGGAGTTTCCACGAGAACGTGATGATGAAGCATAAGGAAGTGTCTTCTGGCAGGCTACAGTGTAGATAACAATGGAGGAGAATTTCTATGATCCGCTCAGGCTTGCCATTCCGCCCACGCACAGGTTCCTGTCTCAGAGAGACCTAGCTATGTTACAGCAACAAATTGAAAACGAAAACATGGCAAGAGTAACGTGTAACATGTGTGCTGTAGAGCACTACGTGTAACTGCCTCCGGTTCACATGTCCCAAAGCGTTCTCCGCGGAGACCCAGAGCATCTGGCACGTGTGTCCACCTGTGTCTGCTTGCCTTTCTTTCCCAGAATAACAACATTGACTCCAGAGGCTAACCTTAGCTGACCCCGATTTCAAACACCTTGCCATAAACCATATGGTCAGAAATCAAACTGTTCTTTGTTCTTGACAATGCAGAGCTGGTTACTGGTAATAGCCAACCGCCTGTAGTCACCCCTTTCAATCTCCCCAGTAAATGAAAACTAAGTTGATTTTGGTGAAAGAACGATGTCAACTTTGTAACAACCACTGAAGGGGGAAATCAAGATAATGGAACAGAATAACAAAGTCAACATCAATCATTGATGCTTTGTATTATCTTTGTATTATCAGGTACTTTGTACCCGAGTAAGAAAGTACAGGTGATTAACATAAATAATTAGTGTCCAACATCTACCACTAGTGAAAGTACTTGCATAGTAACTAGACGGCTGTAGTCAGGAAGTTTTCAAAGAAAAGGAATTACCGCTAAAGCCTGGAGCTCTCTTGTTTCTTCCTCTGCCGCTGACGCATGATAGGACAGGACCTATGGGTAAAACAAGAGTCCAGGTTACCCAGGCAGGACAACTGATGCACACGAAACATGGGGCTTGAATCCTGCTCCAACTTCCTAAGAGGCAGTTAGGCTCCTCTGACTGCCAAATTCTGAAACTTTCACTCTGACACTGTTGATATAACAAACATTATTTATAAGTCGATCTAGAAATGATCACTGGCTCATATGCGGCAGTTTATTTTCAACCACTTTTCAGAAATATATTTGCATCTTGTCTGAATAGACGTATTTAAGCTGCTATTTGTGTGTGTGGGGGGGGGTAGTTTAGAAATGGCTCTCAGATGAAGTCTATAGTAACTACTGAATTCATCTAGAAAGGGCCTGCTGGAATATTCAGTCACATGGGCAGGTTTAAGGTGCCCTTAGAGCCTCTGAGTCACAGCCAGAGAAAGGAAAGCACCAACAGCAGCTAAGGACGCTGCAGCTTTTAAGTTTATGGGGGACCAGGACCCAGAACTACCTTAAGACGGCTTCTTTAAGTCTTCTAACTTGAGATAGGGATCATAATTCTCATTTTCAAAAATGATAATTTCTAAGTCAAGAGAGGCTACCTTAGAGAGTCCTTTTAAACCAAAGTTGTGGTTGGTCCAAATGGCTTATTTTATATGTAAATAAGAATTTAAAGTGCTATTTGACCAAGGCAACAGTATTTTTGGCCTCTCCAGAAAACCAACTGGATCAGAAGGCTCAGAAGGCAATATGCCTGAACCTCTGGTTTGAAAGAGACCCCGTTTCTGCCTTTTACTTATTTCCTGTATTTATCTTTCTTTTGCCTCGCTTTCAATTCTATAAGACATGTGGGGGATTTTTTTTAAAACTTTGTATAAATGTATCTTCATAGAGAAATGCAAGAGGGAGACAAATGGGAAAGAAACTCAAGGATGGTGGGCATCTGTGTGAATGAAGTACAGAGGGCAAACACTGCCCTCTACAGAAAAAGCGAGATGGACCACAGTCTTGACTTGGTCATATGAGCCTTGGCAAGAGTCTAGAAATTTGGAATCTACTTGGTTTAACTTTTAAATAAGCATATGGTTATCACCACAATAATCGCATGTTTTCTGTGGGGATTCAAAGGCAGCACGCACACATGCATGCACGCACGCAGGCACTCACACTCACACTCACACGCAAACGCACACAGTGTGGGAGGAAAAGAGAGCTAACAATGTGACTGAGCTGACCAAATCCCATAGGGTTCGTCCTACCTCTAATGTCACCATTTGCTTGGCCATGGCTCTCTCCACCGCTTCATACATCTGTGTGTTCTGGATCCCCAAGCCACAGAAGATGACAAAAGCTTCCAGGAATTGTTCATCATTTTGGTTGAAAGGTTTAATCTTGCCAGTATTCTCCTCCATCTTATTAACAAGTTGGCAAACCCCTATAGCGATCCGAGAAAGTAAGCAGGTATGACTGCCAGTCACCATAGCTCCAACCCACCTCAACATTCACGCCCAAGGATAGCCTTACGGTTTTCTCTTTGAAATGCCTTTTATGTCCAAGTAAGAACACGGACCTCTGCAAACAAATCTAAAAAAGTAACCCTGGTTCACTTATGTAAGCATTAGTTTCACACAGCCCTGAATGTATATCATCTATGATTAGAAAAAAAAAATCCTAGAGAACTGTTTTCCTCCAGATTGGGTCATGACTTTTAGATCAGTTGAGTCCCTAAAGACAATTTGTCCTTTGGAAACTAACTGGATTTTTGCACATGTGCCAAGAGAGCAGTTTTGATGCAGATCAGAGATTTGGGCCACACGGTCTGCCTTCCTTTACTAAGAAATCAGTTTTAAAATGCAATTACATACAGAATAGAATGCAGAAAATAGGCAAATCACACAGGCAGCTTCAACTTTCAAATACACAAGCTAATCAAATACACAAATACACAATACACACATACACAGGCTAATCAAATATACAAATACACAATACACGAATACATAAGCTAATCAAATGTGAAGAAAAAAACACAGATACGATGATTATTTTAGATATAAAACCAGAGTTAGTCCCTAAAGACTATCTTAATCTCTGCTTATAGGTCAGCCTTGCAGTGGGGCGAGGATGGAGGATTACCATAACGTTATACTGAATATTGATTCAGCTGGTGTTGTTATGGAACTCTGTGCCTGCAGGATGAGGTCTGTGCACAAGGAGTTGGCATACACGGCTCGCCATTGAGTAAAATGTGTTGTTAACTTTTATCATGGTGTCGCTAAATACAAGGCTTCCTCTATGTGCCTGCTGTGGGATAGGCACTGGGTACTTGGTTAGACACAAAACCTCTGGTCCTCATGATTTTCCTTGTGAAGGTGGCGGGACCATTACAGGAATGAGGAAAAAGTTGTTGCAATTACTCATAGCCACATAGCGTGTGCGCATCACTCTCTCTCTCTCTCTCTCTCACACACACACACACACACACACACACACACACACACACACACACACGTCTAAAATCAACCCCCACCTTGGCCTAGCTCCTTTGAGTGCACATGCTCATTCATGTGCAATGCTCAGACGGCACGTCAATCACTCACACCTTTGCCTTGGACCTTCCGTCTCCCTGGAGCCTGCACTGTGGCCCAGTGCTCTCCTGCCTTTCTCCCAGGTGCCCTCCCAATCTCCTTCACAAAGAGGCCCTCTCATCTCACACACAGGGCAGTAACGTTCGCTGAATAATGGCAGACTGCACTTCTGTTTACTTCTTGCCTTTAAGTATATTAGGTCTAGCGATCCCCTCCCCACAAATCCCACTTTCTCAGCTCACAAAATCCTGGCAGGCAGTTAAGAACTTAAGGAAGAAAAATGTTGAGTTAATGAAAAGATGCAGGGCTCCCCGGCTCTGACCCGAGGTACTTTCCCACGGAGATTATATCAACTCTTAGCCCTTATTTTTCCTGGAGCACAAAAGATTTTCATGGTCTGTGATGACATCTGATTGCATACTAATTCCTCTTGTCACCATGGTTGCACACTCTCTTTACTTGAACACTGCAAAGGATCTGGGCTCCACTTTTCATTTCTGTTTGCCTGTGTAGTTCTGGTATCCACAGGCTTTGCTGTCCATGTTAGTGCTTCGGGGACCACCTTTCCAACACTATTCTGTTATAAAGCAAAACTTCAAGCATGACCTAAGGCATGTGATAAGGCAGGGAAGAGCCATGCAGAAAGTGGCACTTGGTAGTCATTGTTTTAACAACCCATATCCCATATTTGGTTTAAAAAAAAAAAAAAAAAACAAGGGCTACGTCATCTCGTCTTTGTGGCTCCTCACGTTGTAACTATGAACTGTTTATGTAGGCTCTGGCGGCCTCCCAGTTGGAATCCTCCTGCAAGCCATGTGTTTCACGCTCTTATGCTCAGATCACAGTGGAAGTGTCTTTCAGCTTTTACAGAAGTTGTCTTGGACATGATAGTCATTGCTCAGAAATAAGATGTTCCTGCAGGCACACAACGGAAAGTGTGACACAGGGCTTAGGGTGTGCACATCAGGCCATCAGGCTAATTAAGTCTTTTACATAGTAATTCAAATCTGTCCTACCTAAAATTCACTGAACAAATATGTTAAGAGGTATAAGTGGATCTGGAGATGTAGTGCAGTGGTAGACTGCTGGCCTAATATATGCAAAGCTCTAGGCAAAAACAAACAAACAAACAAACAAAAAAGGAATATTAACTTCTGCCTCTGGAATTACTCACAAATCATTTAAGTGGAATTCCAAGTGAATATTAAGTCCACTGTAACCATAGCCCACTGCAGAAGAGAAAAAAAAAAATGTGTCTGTGTTACAGGCCACCACTTCAGGTGCAGAAATATAGAATTAAGGCCCAGGGCAAGAAAAGGGTACTGAAGACAAACAGCCATTTAAACATATAATTAAATTATCTCTTAAAAGTGGGCTGGGCAGCATTCATGCTTATCCCACTGATCTCATTAAATCCTTCAGAAAATTTAATTATAGCAAGCAAAAACTACACGGAAAGGTTTATAAGAAACAAACCGAGTTCTTCCCAGTGAAAATTTAAGGCTTGGGCACATTTATAGATTAAATTTCCACCATTTCTTCACTAATGATCAGCGAGAAGAGCTAAACAATGTAGTGACGAAATGCGGGTCATTTACATTTCTTACAGTTGCTGTATAGAACCGAAGATACAAGAACACTCGTGAATACCAACTAATAAATATAATCATAAAGTAACATAATGCCCAGAACTGTATTAGGAGAAAAATGAAGCAACAAAAAAGCCAAATAGTAAATTATGAGTCTTCTCTAATATTATGGAGTGGACTGAGCACTTAAAAGGGCATCCTCTCATGGGGCTGCTGCAGTTGTAAGAGCTGACTACTACAAAGCTCCTCTGGAAGCCACAGGGAGGATGGTTTTGAAATCCTGCTACTGCATCCTGTTCTGTAATTCTGGGACTCGTAGTCTACTTCCAACCCTCTAGCTTTTCAGTATAACAGGGTTAAGACATATATACTCTGCTAACACCGCAGGTTCTCTCTGCTGTAAACATTAACATCAAAATTAGCATGTGGCCTTAAAGTAAGTCAAGTTTATCTTAATACCAATTTTACTAAAAATTATTTTTGCTCATATTTTGGGCCAATAATCTTAGGTCGTGATGCATATATATAAACATTTAATCTTATAAAAATTGTGCTTATTTTTGTCAATAATCTTAATTAGGGAACATTTTTCTATATAAAAATATTTACTTTTTCAGGTAATCAAATCAATCATCTTCACCCACCCCTTCTAGCTCTTCCTGTTCTGTTAGTCCTCTTCCCCCCTTATAACACAACACGTCCGTAAAAGTCAGTTTTCTAAGGGTGTGGCCCATCACAGGTGGATTACATACCAGAGAATGGTCCCACACCCAACAGTACTGGGGCAGCGTGAACTGGACTGCATGGGTTTAAAAAGACAGAAAGACAGACATGAAGTTGGGTAGGCAGGGAGGCAGGGGTGGGTCTGGGAGAAGCTAGGGGGTGGACGGGATCAAAGTACATTGCACGATGTTCTCAAAATTAATAAAAACATTTTAAAAGAGTCATGTTGCAGGGAGTGGTGGCACAGGCTTTTAAGCCCAGCGTTTGGTAGGCAGATCTCAGTGAATTCAAATGTATTACGTTCCATGCCAGCCAGGGCTTCAAAGTAAGACCATGTCTCAAAACCCAATCAACTCATCGCCCCGCCAAGCTAATCCCCACAAATGAGAGAAAACATGTGATATTTGTCTTTCTGGGTCTGGATGGCTTCACTCAGAATTGGTGCCAAGAATGGATTGTCTCTTCTGTAGCTCTTGGCCAGTGAGGCCCCATAGACCCCCAAACATTAAGGACTGTTGCTCACACTCTTCGTTACTCTTCAGACAAGACGCTAGTGCTGAAGACACCAAATACTTGAGCCACAGACATGGAGAAGTGAAGCTGGTGCTGACCTGGAAGTTCCACCCCTGTTGGTTAAGCTTTTAAAACACTGGAAAGTGCTATCTATGCACAGTACCAGAGGAGAAAAAGTAATCATCAACCATACTCAGTTATGAACCTTGCAAACTACAATTATAATTGGCCTGGCAAGATATGTTCACTGGTACAACAGTGGCACCAATGCCATGGGACTAACTACTTTCTGATTGGATTTAAGGCCTGCTACACAAGTTGAAAGCTATACTTAGTACCATTATTGAGACCAGTACTTATGGTTAGAATGGTCAAGGGCCCTAAAGGAGAAACTCTTCTTTTCACTCTGTTAAGTGGGTAGAATTTTAAACTAACAACTTACCGTTATATTTATGGATTAGTGAATCTCTCAATTCTCATCAGAGAAGATTCTTTTTGAAGCTGATGGTAATTAAGACAACTGTTCAAGATGCAAAAAATAAGAGCCTGAAAAATGCACATCCCTAAATGGGGCATCTATAATATGCAACCAAGGCTCAGGAATCATCGTAAAAGGAGGAAAGGAAAGATTGTAGGAGTCACAGACAGTGGACAATTAGAAGGAAACAGTGTCTTCTGGACACAACAAGACAGTTGAACACATGAAGTCACAGAAGTTGTGAGTATTCAAGACCAGAATAAACAAACAAACAAACAAAAGCCAGACCTTAGTTAAAGGCCTATTGGCAGTTGAAAGATAGTAGGGAAAGGGAGAGACAGTTTTCTTTGAGAATGTGGCCCCTGATAGGTGGCTCATGCTTCAGTGGAAGGACAACACACACACACACACACACACACATACACACACACGCACGCACACACGCACGCACGCACACAACTACATGTCCATGAGCACAAAGTAGGGAAGATGGAGTAGATCTGGGAGGAATTGTTTTTCCTAGTACTTCTAAAAATTCTTATCAGTTTCACACATGTGGATTACAAGATCTTAATTTTCCCCCTAACTTGCTAGTGATCTCTTACAACACCTAGTTATCCATTACCTAATGGCTTGAATCATTACCTTATTTCATACTGAATTTATATTTGAAACAATATACATATATATCCTATATTTTAGTATTTTTTAAATCTTCAATTTTACAAGAGCATGTATATGCTAGGCAGGCACTCTGCCACTGAGCTATGTCCCTGGCTCCATTAATATATTAATATCTCTTTAATATACTTGTTAAGTGAATTTTAGCTGAGGCAGATTTGAACTATTTACTCTACAGGACACTTACCCAGGTATTATCCTAGCAAACTGCCTTAAAAAATCCCCATCCCTATCCATCTCTGTTAATCATAGTTAATTGAAATGATCTTTTCTATTGTTGCATTATCTAAAATGTTGCTTTCAGCCAATACATTTCTTAGAAGAACTGTATTATACACTATTACACACAACACAATTGCGTACTCTAGTCTCTAGGCTGCACTTAAACTTTCTTTTTTCTTCCAATAACCTTACTATGTTTTCTACCGCATGTACCCATCTCAATCATGTTACATTTATAGTAATTTATTTCTGATAAAGTAATTCTATATGTACATTTGTGTCTGTAGCTCATTCTTTTTTTATATATTCTAGTTGTAAATATTTATTTTGAGGGTCTCCACCTCCATCTTAGAAGATATTAAAACTAATCTAACCCAGGAAAAGATCATATACAGCAAAGAAATTCCAATCATTCAACAAATATTATTTTCTTGATTTTTAAATCACCCAGTACTTTATAGATTTCTTCACACAGATGATACATATTTCTGGCCAAGTTTATTCTCTGCTACTTTGGTAAGTGAAATTTTGTTTTACATTCTCATTTTCTACCAAATATGTCCCACCAAACATTAAATTTAAATGTATTTATTCATTCATTCTTTCTGTCATTCTGTCATTCATTCGTTCGTTCATTTGCTTATGGGCAAATTCCCATGCTGTAACACAGGCTGGCCTTGAACTGAAAGCAATTTTCCTGCCTCAGCTTAACAACTGCTCAGATTGGAGATGTACGCTATTAAGCCTGGCTGCTCTGCTTAATAACTTCTTGTTGACCACCATGGGGTTTCCCATGAAACCAACATGTCATTTTCTGCATTGTTTGCCTTCTCCCTCTTCATGTCTCATTTTATTTCATCACCTTCTGTCTAATTGCTTTGGTTAGGATCCTTTTGGCATCATGGATGCATTGCATTATAAAACCTTACATATGACTTTATGAATTAGCTCTATGACAGTAAGTATTGGTGATCGTCCCGCATTCCCCCCCACAACCAACCTCGCATGCTACCCCCATACCTTTGGTGCTGGGCACTGAGTCAGCATGCTGCACAGGCTGCTTGGCTGCATGGCAGCTCTCCTTCTAAGCTATGCCCAGTTGCTCCCAATGCCATGCCCTAAAACTTTGAGGTAGTATCTCGCTGAGTTGCTCAGGCTGAGCCTTACACAAGTGGTCTTTCTCTTTTAGCCTTGCAGAAAAGTAGGATTACAAGTGTGTAGCATAATGCCAGGCTATTGGTCTATCATATTACCTAATTAAAACTGTTTCCGTCTCTATCTGTAGTTACATTCCCACTGTCCTTGTTTGTTGTCTCTCTGGTCCCTGTTCTATGTGTTAAAGACTTATTGTTCCCCTCATCTCCTTGGTTTATTATTTTTTTCAATTTCATTCTCCTGTTTTCATCCTTCCTATTTACTTAGGAGAGGCAGCACAAAGAGGACAGAAAGAGGTGTTTCTTTGAATAATTGAATACTAGGTTAAAATAATCTCATTATTTCTTGGTTAATAATAAAACATTCTTTTCAGAAATATTAGTATTTCATGCTAAATATTAGTCTGTTTCTTTTTCTTCCAGCACTTTCCTTGTTTTCTATTCTTCAGTCAAATCTCAAAGCAGATCTTCACTTTTATAATTTTAAACTGTAAGTTCTTGATTTTAATTATTTTAATGAAAGTAGCTTTTATTAAGGCACTTTCCTATAAATGTATTTGGACCACATCCCCTCCCCATCCCCCTTTGTTCGAGTCTCCCTAGTTTCCCCAACAATCTCCCTTATCATTTCATAGCATATATTTGTGTACATATAGTTCAATCTGGAAACATGACTACTGCGCTTTCCTTCCCAATTATGCTCACTGTTCTTCCTTCTTTAGATCTCTGCCTAACTTCCTCATCATCATCTTTGTGCCCGTGTGTGTGTGTGTGTGTGTGTGTGTGTGTGTGTGTGTGCGCGCGCGCGCGCGTGCGTGTGGGTACATGTACACACATACACAAATTCTGCATATGACAGAAAGCATGGCATTTGTCTTTTTGTACTTGGCTTATTTCACTTAAAATAATTATCTCCAGTTTCACCTATTTTGCCTACAAATGGCACAATGACATTCTTTACCATCAAATACAACTCCACTATGTATATGTATCGCTTTTTTTTTTTAATTCATTCATCTCTGTGGTGAGGATTTAGAATGGTTCCATATCTTGGTTATTAGCAATACTGCAGCAATAAACATGGATGTTCAAACATCTGGTGATCTGCTCACTTAGGTTCGCTCAGTTAAACAGCTGGGTTGTATAATAGCTCTCCTTTTCCATTTGTTTATGACAAGGACTACTATGTAGCTCATGCTGACCTTGAACTTCCAACTTAGCCCAGGGTGACCTTGAACTTGCAGTGATCCTCCTGCAGCACCTTTCCAAGTGCTGACAACTATGATTTCTTAATTATTTTTCTTCCAATTATTACCGCTCCACTATTATTTTATTTCCTGATATATAGTAAAACTGAGCATAATTTGCAATTCTCTACCTAGGAACAGCGCAGGGGTCGGTACTTTTAAGTACTACCTAACAATGTGGTCTATTAAAAAAGTGCAGAACTTAATTTTATTTGCACTATGAGAATCTTAGCAAATGTTTAAAAACAAGAAAAAAGTTAAAGTGCTAAGAAATAAAACCTAATGCAAAAAGAAATGAGTAAAATAAACTGGAAGCCAAATTTAAAAATTTAATCTTGTAATAATCATTCATTAACTTCAAATTAGTATAGAACACAAGAGGGTAGGCCACCTCTCCCGAATACTCACCCTTTAAAGTCCATGTGTGAGTAATTTCTTAAACAAAGCCCAAACAATTAATAGAGTAAAACAAGATAACAGGAGCTTTCTACAGCATAGACAAGAGAGAGTTAGGAGAACCCCCAGATTACAGCATGCACAGTAATGGGCATACTTCCTCTAACAGCTCTTAGGCAAGGTTCTAGGATAGCATGGTTTTTATTTTTATTATATTTTCTTACTCATAACATGGTAATATAACCCATCTAAAACAGGAACATACTAAAGGCTTTTGTGTTTCCTGTGAATGGTAATTTCTTCAAATATGTTCTAAACAAAGGAGGGTTGCGTGGGAGGAATTGGAGGCAGAAAGGAGAAGCAGTTAATGGTGTGTGTGTGTGTGTGTGTGTGTGTTTGTGTGTGTGTGTGTGTTGCATAATATATATCATACGCAAACACACACATACAATATGCTTTGAAACTGGTACGGAGAATAGAGATCAAAATTTCTGGAAAATACGATATGGAGATATTTAGCCTTATCAACAGGGCAAGCAACTGGTTAAAATGAATGCATGCTGGACAAGAAACATTTTTCCCGAGCGGTGGTGGAAACATTCTGTATAAGGCCGGGCAGGTGCTGATAGGACACAATACCCTGGGGAAGAAAGTTGACGATGCAACCGACTCTGAACTGGTCTAATGTTTATAATTTCATCTAAACGTCAGTAATGAAAACCAATGAAGAGGAAGGAAGACGATTACAGGAACACACATGGAGCGGCCTGTTTTCCTGCGTGGGACTCTGTGGGGACTCTCCATTAGCGCCGCATATTGGGATCTGGTCTGTGACACACAAGACCATGATCTTTTTTCCCCAGTGTACCCATGGATATCAAAGTACGTGCAGAACTCAACCTCCCAGCTTTGCCACGCTTATAAGACAGCAGGGTACACCGGGACAGCTCCATCTCACACTTGCAATGAACTTGAGTACGTTGTCTGTTCCACAAACTCACATTTATTTCTTTTTAAACAGAGACTTTCCAGTTTCAAAGACAGCATTTGCTGGCTTTTTGACTCTGCTGTTCAGTAGGACAGTGTGAACCCACATACTGGAACAAGCCTGGTTACTCTTATTCCTTTTTTGTTTTGATTTTATTTTTATTTTTTATTTTTATTTTATTTTATTTTTTGAGGCAGGGTCTCTCTATCAAGCAGCCCTAGCTATCCTGGAACTTGCTATATGGACCTCAAATTCAGAGAGATCTGCTTGTTGGGTAGCACCACACTCGGCTTAAGTCTTCCCACTCTTAGCTTAACATATTTTGCTCATTTTTCTGAAAAACGGGCAAGATTAAAAAGTGCATTTTGACAGGTCTACAGAGTTACTGAATGCTCCAAATCATTTACACGGGTGAAGCAAAGGGCTTATGTGCCACTTTCCCGGGCGTGTGCTCTGTGACTATGCGTAAAGTGCACAAGTACCAGGCACGCGCCTTCCTCAGCAAGCTCCCGTTCCCACCTAGGATTTCACAGAAACACTGTTGAGACAAAGCAAAGCTGTGCCTCTCCCACCGTCTACAGTCCTTCCTTCATTCCTATGACAACCTATTAGTAAGTGACACATCTCCACAGGAACTCGTTTCACATTCTCAGTGGCAGTTAAAGGTAGTTTTTTATCCTTACATGAAAATCATTTTTTTTAAAAAGCAGAACTCCTAGTTGATGATAATGTTTACAGACGTGCTGACACGTTCATCGGCTTCCAACCTTTTTTTTTTTTTTCCCCCTAGCCCAGAAGAGTACTGCTCTGCACAGCACAACAAAGGGGGTGCTCCAAGCTTCTAGGGGTTTACACGGGGTCTGCTCCTGAGCCTGGTCGGTGCAGGACTTGCCGTGAGATAGATGCTGTGACAGGGGGGTGACAAGACTGGTGAGCAAGCCCGGAACGGGCAAGAGACAGATACATCTTTAGAACACAAACATGCAAACCTGCAGAACAACTGGTTCCCTTCCCATGAACTATGTTGGAAGGAAAATCAAATAAGGGAAATCAAATTAGTGAGCCTGGAATCAGAACAAGGCAAGGCGACTCATGGAAAGTTTAACGGCCTCCTAGCAAGGGAGTTTAAGTTGTGTCCAACTTGGAGGATAGGCACTTCCAATATTTGAAACGACACACACACACACACACACACACACACACACCTGCTTCCATGTTAAATAATACTTCTTTTTCTTGCAACCTGAAAGCTGTTCAGATATTTTAAGGTTCATTTATACCTAACTGTTGTTCCATTAGGGAGGATTAGTTTCAAATTCTAATCTTTAGAAGTCATTTACCTGTCCTTTAGCTGCACAATTTTGGGAGCATCCTATTAGTTCAGTCTGCTTTCTCCGTGTTAACCGTGCGTAACGAGGATATAAAATAACGCACTTTTGGTCCACCTCTGTCTTTTTAAAGACAGGGTTTCACTATGTAGCCCTGGCTGGCCTCGAACTCGGAAATCCGCCTGCCTCTGCCTCTTGAGTGCTGAGAATAAAGTGATGTGCTACCAATGCCCAGCAATGTTTGCCCTGCTCTTAATAAAGCCTAGGCCACCAAGAAGTAAACACGTCAGTAGCAGGGAACATTGTTCCATCATCTGGGGAGGGAATTTTTGTGCCATTCTGTAGTGGAGTTTGTCCTTTAGCCTTTGTATACAAATGTAAGACCTTAGGATAGCGATTTCTGCTTTGCTTACTGATTTATGCCAAGTTCACAGACTACAGAAGTGCCCAATAAATACTGATTAAATGAATAAACAAATCAATACAACTTAAAATTTCAAATGTCAGAAAATAAGACTAAATATACATTGTCAGTTGATGCCTCTCAGTGTATGAACTTTCAACATGTTTTTATGTGTGTGCAAGTGTGTGTGTGCCCGTGTGTCACAGTGTGGATGTGGATGTCAGAAGACAACGTTCTGGAGTTGGTTCTCTCCTTCTACGATACGGGTGCTGGGAATAGAACTCAGGCTTGGTGGCAAGGACATTACCCACTGAGCCATTTTGCCAGCCTAGTCCACTGACTTTAACGTATCATTCTTAAACAGAAACCTCAGGCAAAACTGCGTGCTAATTATTAAAAAGAAAAAAAAATACAGTAGAGCTAATAAAATGTCTGACATGTATGGAGGAATTTATCAGCATAAAAATTTTAACTTCTAACTCTAAAGTTTCTCTTTCCTTTGACAATTTATTCTTTAAATCTACAATTAACAGTTGAAAGTAGTCTGGGATACTCTCTTCTTTCACAAATGCAGAGTGGCTGAGCCAATGGAAAGGTCTTACCTATGACTTTGTTCTTCTTCCCATTTTTTATAGGTGTGCAAAGCAAACTTCCAACACAGTGCGTGTTTACATGCCCCGTGTTTTCATTCTAAAGAAGAACAAAAACAAGACTGCTAAGACAAAAGAAATGATTGGTCCCACAAACACCATATGTATGGCACATGCGAAATAACTCATATGCTCATCTTATCTTAGCTACAGACAACAGGCAATATAGTCAGTCTTTATTAGAACAATATACCAAATTTTCTTTATTCTGTTTAAACTTTCCAAAGAGTTTATAGCAATAGTAAGTCAAATCTTTATACAATGTCTGCCATCTTAGTGAGGTAGAGGTCTCAATTTAACAAAGCAGGCATAATCCAAAAGGCTGGAAAGAACACATTACAATACTGGCCTTCTTAATAACACCACTATACGTGAAGCCTACATTTCTAATGTCTGAAAAAGTTGTCCCAAATGTGCAGGCAACAGAATCAATGCAGCTGTATCCCAAGCTAATGCTTCTGAAAGATTAAAGAAAACACAGGTATTCAAAGTGTTTAGTGTCTGAGGAACACATCTCTGTACATTCACTGCCAAGGCAAATGGATAGCCATCTTCCCCAGGAACAGCTCACTAAGAGAATTGCCAGTCATGTGTGTCCAAACCACAGGGTCCTTAATTTTTACAGATAAAGTCAGCAATTCCATCTGAGGAAAGTTACTGTCCCTATGTTGCTAAAATTGCCTTAACCTGGAGTGTTGGCTTGTTACTATACAAAGCCTAGGGAGAAAACACCCAGCACAGCCTCTCCAGAACATCTAGAGCTGCTTTACCACCCTTCCCCTGAGCAGCAAAAAAAAAATGGAGATCACCCTTAAATAACCAGTTTCCAGCCCAATCCTTCAGACAAAGAGCAGCTGTAAGTATGGGTCTGAAAGGAAAACAGCCTGTGAGCATCAGGTCTAAAATTAGGTTACTTACTGTCCAGGGAAATCTTCTGTCCTTAGTGACATCTGGGATGTTAAGTGGCTCCATCGTGTTTTTGACATATTGAGCGTACATGTAATTGATTTTGTTTGCATCGTGTTCCCTGCAGAAATAATAGATGTGAGTTCCTTCTATGCGCTGGGAGACGTGCTAAACAAATGGGTAAAGGAGGAAACTGGTGGCTGTGAACTACAGGGGGAAGCAGTATCTTAATCTGAAGATGTGTTGGATTACTATGGGTCAGTCATTACACCAATCTGAAGAGTCTGATACAGCAAACACCCACAGTTTGGGCTGTCCATAACAGTGGCTCTCAACCTGTGGGTCACGACCCCTTGGAGTGTTGCGTATCAGATATTCCATTATAATTCATAACTGTAGCCAAAGTACAGCTATGAAGTAGTCATGAAATAATTTTATGGCTGTGGGTCACCACGACCTGAGGAACTGTATTAAAGGGTCGAAGCCTAATAGAATTTTACTAGGTTCTCTCTAGTTGAATCTTCCTCCTCTTATGTTTTTTTTTCTTCCCTGATATGCCTATTTTAGTTATAGTTTTACTAACTGAAGAAATAAAAAAGGAGTAGGTGATATTTAAAAATGAATATATGCCTTAGGCATGGGATTCCTCCCTATGTTATTGGTCAGTGAATGCCCCCTCCCTGAGAAGTAGATTTCATGGTTCCAGAACGTACCATGCTAGCTTCCAAAGGAGGGAAGCGACTAGCAGCCCAACCCAGCTATGATGCCTATGGACCACAACAAAGAATAAGATAACCCCAAAGGTGCAGTAGTGGCATGGATACCTCAGTGGTACCCAATAACTCTCCAACTGAACTTAAGGCGCACTCATGAGAACTCATGCCTGGTTCTCATGCCAACCATGTGGGGCTAGTGAGGTCATGGATCTTGGGAGAACCTACTGCAACCGCTTTATGGAAACAGTATGATCTCTAACTACATTCTAAGTATCTGTCCTTATACCCACAGATAAGTATAGTTCTCGCTCCTCTTAAAGGGAACTTCTTTTTGCAACTGATGGAGATCATTACAGAAAGCCACAACCAATCAAACTGCAAAATTGTGGAGCCCCATTTCAGTGGATACATCTACAACACAATTCCTGCACCTAAGGCCCAGGGATCATTGTAGAAGAGAGGTGGAAAGATTCTAGGAGGCAGAGGATCTGGGACTGTGTTGTGAGTGTGTCTCCTAGGAATGTCAGAAGCTATGCCCATAAAAGCTCACCAGCAAGATTGCCTAAACATGAACTGAACAAGGTTGACACCAGTAGACATGCTAATATGGATGGAGAAAAGTTCACAAGGCCCCAATCCTACACACACACAAAATCTACTGGCAACCAAGGAATGTTGAGAGTGAGAGGAATAGTCTCCACAGGGAAGGGAAGAATGCACAAACTGGCTACCTTTACCAAATGGTCAGCCTTGAAAACATGGATATAAAAGTAACATTATACAGACTACGCAGGTTATATTTCTGTATTTAGCAACACACACACACACACACACACACACACCCCTGTGTGACAACAACAACAAAAAAGAGACTGAATTTGAAAGATAACCAGGAGGGATGTATTTATGGGAGAATTTGGAGGGAGAATGAAAAAAGGGAGACATTGCATAATTATATTGTAATCTCAACAAATAAAAATAAATAATACAAAGTAATCATTGTTTTAAATCTAAAAAAGAGTTATTGGTCAAAGAGTCCCCAGGGGGCTCCAAAACAATCCAACATAATTACACAGTAAAACCTTATTGCTGGGCCGGGCATGACGGCGCATGCCTTTAATCTCAGCACTTGGGAGGCAGAGGCTGGCGGATTGGTGTGAGTTTGAGGCCACACCTCGGGAAAAAAAAAAAAAAAAAAAAAAAAGAAGACATCTGGTCTACCAACTGCTGGACTCTCCATTCTGCAACATTGACCTGCAGCATTTAGTGTATAATTAGTCCAAGAGCTGTAAGTAAAGGGCTGAGTGCTCAGCCCCAGTGGGAAATCTTTACCAGTCACCCTTCCCCACCAAAGCTCAGGCAATATCCTGGAAGAGGAAAGTAGAAAGAGCTGAAAGATGAAGAGGAGCTCAGAGAAATGCTGTCTGGACATCAGTAGCTATTATAATAACCACTGCCTCTTAGCACCTATGCTTACCTGCTCAAGAACTGCACAAAATCTAGCCAGCCAAAAATTTAGGCATAGATGGGCAAGGTGTTCTCCAGGCTCCATTCTTTACTGAGAGTTATGAGCAGGTGACAGTTTTTGGGAAAGATAGAACCATTCCCCTTGGGTGGTGTGCCCACCTGGCAGGTTTCCCATGTGCCAGTGAATGGCCCCACACCCATGCACACATGGACAACCTTAAATTGACTTATTGATTTATTAAAAACAACATGAAATTCGGAGAACATTTTAGGGGTGTATGGAAGAACTGGAGGAGGGAAATGGGGTAAGATCATATTTCATTGTATGCATGTATGGAATTCTGAAGAATAAAGAAAATTATAATGAGAAAAAAAGAAATAGATGTCTTAGGAAAAGAAGTTCTCTAGTTCTAAATTTTTAAAGTTCCAATATGGTGCCTGTCAACTGTCCTTTGTGCCCAAAACTCTATCTTAGAAGAGTGATTACATATGGCATTCCACAACGCCTCAGATATTTCAGTATTCCCTTTCTGTCTTTTGTATTTTGACTTAATTGTAATGTGGTCAGAAAGAGCTCTTTGCACTGGAAAGTATTGTGCATAAATGAACGAGACTGAAAATGTAAACACAGAATGTAGCAGAGGACTAGATGGGCAGGAGATGAACTTCCAGCTCGACCTCGAAGGCATGCGCATTGCCTTGCATAACAGAACTCCTGGATCTGATTACATGTGTTATCTGTATGACATTCAAGGAAAGGCTGCAAGTGCAGGTTTGAGGCTAATAAAACAATACTTGAAACTACAATCACTTTTTACCAACAATAGCCTAGGGAAACGAAAGCAAGAGAAGCCATAATAAAGACAGGAAAAAAAAAAGTTGTTGCCAGGAGAAAGGACACCAGAGAAGGGTGCCTTCATATAAGATAAAGTCTCCTGTAGACTAATAATGAAAACAGCAATAGCTATACTCTTCTTCCCATTACCATCATCATAATGGTGACAACAGGAGTCAGAAGCAACTCAAAATGCCCAGGAAACTTGCCAGAACCATTAACTCAGCAATAGCAGCTGATGTCGAAGCATGGGTTCTATTAAAGTTGCATAACACCGTGGTTATTTCCTACTTTAGAAAAATGTTGATAAATTGCTTCCTGCCTCAATAAATACAGCCTGAACACCTGTTCCCCAAGAGCCACTCTTAGGTCCATGTGAAAGGAAATCAAGCTTAAACATGTTAGTCACTGTGGTGAGGAGCTTATGATCCAGCAGGAAGCAGTAATAGAGCAAGAGAGTTTTTAGCTGCACATGCTGTTTGGGCAGCGTCTAGTATAGATATGCCCAGCTGCCCCCAAAGTAAATCCTCTTTACATGGACACATAGCTACACAGAATAAGGGCTGTATCACTCTGCAACCTGGAGAGTTAGCATTACCACAGGGGTAAGTCCCAGTCAATAGGATGACAGAGGCACATGTGTGATAACTTCTAAAATACTGATATATGCTTTCGCCCCTTGATGCCCGATTCAGGATATGATGGGATGGCTAGGGCTCCATCTTCGCTCCTGAATGGGTCTGAGGTAGAAGGCATCTGAGATCTCAGTCCAATGTCAGCCTTGACCTGCCTACCTTGAAGCACACCCAGGAAAGAGTAATTAGAGTGCATTCCTTTTAAATTTATACTTTTGCATTTTGAGAATGGCGCTCATGAGTCCTGTAGTCACATCATTCCCGTTCCCTCTTCTTCCTCTTCTTCACTGTCTAACTCCTCCTGGGTCTCCCCACCTACTCTCAAATCTGTGACTTCTTTAATTATTTGTTGTTACATATATATGTGCATGCGTGAGTGTGTGTGTGTGTGTGTGTGTGTGTGTGTGTGTGTGTGTGTGTAAATACAACCCACTGAGGCCACTTAGTAGTGATCCTCTGTGATCCTATGTGTTTAGGACTCACCACTTGGGATGGTATGACCTATCAAGGGGCTCATCCCTGCGTCTTAGTAACCATTAATTGCCTGTAGCTCTTCTACAGATGAGACCTTATGAGATTGTCTTCATCCACGCTAGCCTGTCATTGGCCTTAATCATTATGCAGGTCTTATCTAGGCCACCAGACTGCTGTGATCATAGGGCGCAGGTTCACTGTCATATATATAGGACATTACCGTGCATTCTTTTTAAAGCTGTTTTTATTTTGTGTATTTGTGATTCACAACTAAAACTAACCCTCCTAAATACTACTGGTGACAATGAAAACACCACACGTGGAGAAGAATGACAGATAGCGCCCAAATGGATCAGATTAGGAAAGAAATGCTTGCAAAGCTAGGGACGCCTCAGAATGGGGAGAGAAATAAGGAATGAAGGGTGAGGTAGAAAACAGGCAGGAAAAAAAAAATAATAAAAGAACAGCAATCTAAAACACATTTGTGAAATGAGAAAGTTCTGCGTACATTTGAGAAATGTTAAAATAGCTTCAGACGGTCAAAAACAAAGTGTGCTGCTGGCCACCCACACGCACAGAGTCGGCAGTGCGAGCGGCAGGTTGCAGCAAAGCATCTGGGGCGGTGCCTCACGCCATTTTGCTGGTTTAGCCCACGAAGGGGCCAAAAGGCAGGACGTTCACTGACTATGAGTCTGGCAATGAATGCATAGAAAGTGTTCACAGAATGTATAAAGAATGCCTAAAGAGGATGCAGCCCGGCAGCCGCCCCCATCACATATGATATTGGTCTGTTGCTTAATTTATCGACGAGCTGGCAGGTTGCAGCTCCTTAGTGACACGCAACAGGCTGGGAAGTGATTAAGTTGGAAGCATAAGGGGCTCGGGGGTGGGCTTGGAGCAGGTGTGCACAGCATGCTGTAGTGAACGTTTTGTTTAACAGCAATCCTGTTTCCATTTTGTTACACTCTAGTCAGATTAAAAGCATGAAAAGTGAATGATCTCTTCATTCCGAAACCACCGCCGCTGCCCTTCTGATGCTTTTGTTTGTTTACTTAAACATTTTCATGATGATTCAGATAGAAAATGTTCTTTGCCAGTTAAGTTTGGTTCCAGTGCTTGAAACTATTTGGATCCGCTTTGTAGCAGTGAATGCGCTAACCCTTCGCGGGGGTGGAGGGTGGGCGGCTGGGGTGGTGACAAGGTTAGCTGTGTCCTCTGGAAAAGTCTTAGTGAAAAATAAATGTTCTGGGGTTGAGGGGGCAGAGAGTAAAGTGGGTGTTTATGGCCAAAAAATGTTTGTCTAGATAGACTAGAGAGGGAAGGCTTTCGAAGCGCAATACAACAAATGCGGGCATCATCCTTTACATAACAGCAACAACACGGCGGTCTTAAAAGGTGCCGTAGAGATTAAACTGCATGAAGTGCATATGGCTGATGTCTCTCTGGCTGATCTCCAGAGCCTACTCTCAAGGCCATGCCTCCCAGGGATGCTCCAAGCCCACCAGGACACTAAATCAAGATTGTTCTCTCCAGCAGCTGCCCTGCGAGGCTTTCCACAGACTTTGCAGCTTTCTAAGACAACCTCCCCTCACCCAGCCCACCCCCACCCGAGACCACAGACTGGATAAGATAATCAGGCTGGCCTCGTGGCTCCCCACCAGCCTCTCCCACGTTGTTTCCCCTTTTATTTTTCTAGAGCTTGCTGTGGTCTCTAATAAGCGTCACACATTTCAACAGGACTTGGCGTCTCCTTTTGGAAGAGCTGGGCTAAGTTGTACATTTCAACATTTGCTTAGCAGATTATCAGCCCAGATGCATGAGAGAGAATTCTTGAGAAAGAGGGGAGGGAGAGGACAGGGAATTTGGGGGAGATAAGCCTTTCTGAGTTGCAGAGTTTCACGGGAAACATTGCAGGCTAATGCAAACCAAAAACACACCCAGGGTGGCAATTACAGGCTACGTGGAAGGTTTTTTTGAAGAAACTTTACAGACATTAGGGTCTTTTAAGACTTACTGCCACTCATTCATTACAGAGGAAGAAACCGAGGCTTCAGAGGTCAAATAAATGGCGCAATAGCTAGCATGCATCAGAACCTACAGTTAAATACCATCTGAGTTCTCCATTCTCCCACTTGGTGCCCAGCTATCTTTGCATTAGAAATTTTTTTCCACTTTAAAATGTAGTTTTTCTTAAATTGAACTACATTTGTATTTTCAAATTTAATAATCAATAACAAGTACTAACTACTATATCTAGAGCTCAAGATTAACCTGAAAGAGTAATCCTACGTACTTATCATTTCATAATTAAAAGGCACATTGATTTTTTTAAAAAATGGAAATCAATAGGATAGAACGGTAGGAGTGGAATATCTACTTAAAATAAAGGGTTAACACAGACTCCAACGTGAGCTGCACAGAGAGGAAAGCCCCACCATGTGGAAATGCACCCCACTTCTCGAATCTGGGGTGACAAGCCAACTCTCCAGGACCTACTACTAACGTCAGCCCACTTATGTAGCGGTTCTAATAAAAATAGACAGGGTTCACCGAACAGTTGTTTATATTTTGATAGCTAACATTTGAGAACTGTAGTCAACATATTATGTAAGTATATAAAAGAAAAATAATCTAAAGTGGCCCTGCATTTTTATCCTTTATTATTCTAGACATGTGGCCTTTGACGTCCTGTGGGGTTAAGGGAGACCATGTGATCCTCCCACCTTACCATCCCCATCTCTGGAGGGCCAGGATTACATGTGCGTGCAGCCTCACCTGGCCTGTGCAGTGTCATCAATCACATCCAGGGCTGTGTGCATGCTTGGCAAGTACTTTATTGAGTGGGTTGCATCCCTAGGTTCACGACCCACGATTTTCAATCAATAGAGAAGAGCTTTAAAATTAAGATGATTTACTTAACTGTTAACATAAACTGCACAGCACTTCATCTCATAGATGAGTTCTAACTAGCAGAATGTTTAGCACTAAGAAGTAGAGAGTACCAAATCACCGTACCATCAGTAATGGATTATAGAAGTATAATAGATAATATAATATATCATATAATAAACACTAAGTATCAATATCAACTTAACACTTTCTCAAAATGTCAGTTACTAACCACCTTCTATAGTTCAGTTTTTATAAAGTTAAGCCAGATATATAATTTTATTTAAAAAGTGCTTTAAATAACTTTGTCTTACAGGTAAATGGTATTTTACTGCAACATTAGAATACAGGCTAACCTTAAAGCAATGGGCAAAAGCCATTGACAGTGAACGGTTTCCATTGCCACACAGCTAGTTTCGAAACCAGTCAGAATTTGTCTCTTTTAAAACAACCACACTAGCATACTTACCCCTTATAAAAGTATTTCCAAGGTACTTGGAATGATAGACAATTATAAGTGGTAAAATGTCTTCCACAGAGGGAATTTATCAAAAAGAAAAATCAGACATCAATCTTTGCTTTGCTGGTTTAATGTGTATTTGCCAGCAGGGGTCACTGTTATGCTGGGTCTGTCCAGCTATCGGTAGCTGTTACAAGATACTGAGTTTGTAATAAAAATCAAAATGTCAATATGAAAATTTACTTACACAGACCCATGCTGCAGCGTTAAGTACTGAAAGGGAAGTTTAGGTAACCTGTTTTATATTTTTTGACAAGCATTAGACTAATTCACTTTGTCCTATGGCGATGAAGGCAAGTGCATACAATAATTAATGCTCACGCACTATTTGTGTATCAAAACAAAAGCAGCAAAGTTGTAACATCATCAAATCAAATCATATATACAGCTTTTAAGAAGTGAAACATATGATAAATGCCTAGGAATTTCTGGTGCCTCGTCTTGGTGTATTTCTATTCTTTAGAATATCCTATCACATACGAGAACAATATAGGGGTTTTTGTTGTTGTTGTTTGTTTTTTGTTTTGATTTTTTGTTTGTTTGTTTGTTTGGGTGAAAAAAATACAAGTAAGAACATTTATTAGATTTCCCTAAATCCACTTCACAGTCTTCCAGAAAGCATTCACCAGACTGGGTTAACTACGCCTGCATCCTCCATCAAACAAACACAGCGCTCACTTCCCAAGGTAAGAGCTACTCACAGAAAAAGGAGCACATGGAAGAAAGGCCAGTGGAAGATCTGGCTGGATCCAGCCAGAGGAGGTACATAGATTTCTAAGATTAGAGCCACAGGCCTCCTTCTGTTACTAGGATAATTCTCATGGCTCATTCCACCTCAGAATAGGATTGCAGAAAAGTCTGCCAGAGGACCTGTGATGTTTCCAGATAAGCAAACAGAAAAATATAACTGAGTAACGGTACTTGTAGGTCTTAACTGAACACGTTCATAATAACAATAAAATAAGGCCTGTATTAATGAGGGTACTATTTGATATAAGAAATAATTCTCAGTTCAATGTAGTGGGAAACTGTTGCTATTAACACCAAATAAAGTATTCGAAGAAACAAAATGACATTTGCAGGGACCCTAGCCTGTCACTTACACGCCTTAAATCAAACTAGTAACAAAGCAATTGTTTAGTGGCGCAATATACTCATGGTAACGACAAATAGAGAAGTTATTTTACCTTGTTAAAGTCTCGGATGATTTTCCTAATTCCTCACACTCCATGTGGAACACACTAGAGAAAGAATCCTGAAAACAGAGTGACAACACAGGCTGAGACATTTAACAAGACACTGGAGACCGGACCACACACACGTGCATGCTGTGCAACACTGAAGACACCAATGTTTGAACATAGTTTCCTTATTCTTGGACTAAATGGATCCAAGCACTAAATTCACAACATCCTCGGAGATGCTTTCTATTGTTAAAGGCTCATGTTATTTCTGATTTTACCCGAGGAACACTCTTTGAGGACACACTCCGCTGCTAGTAAATCTCAGGCCCTTTTTTAAAAAAAACACATGTGTTCATGTGTGTCTGTGTGTGTGTTCATATGCACATGTGTTCATGAGTGCATGTGCTTGTATGTTCATGAGTGTGTGAGATTGTGTATGTGTGTGCATGTGTTCATGAGTATGCATGTGTGTTCATATATATGTGAATGTGTATTCATGAGTGTGAGTATATGCAAATGTGTTGTCATATATGTGTGTGTGCGCGCGCGTGCGTGCACACATGTGTGTCAGAGAGAATAGAGTATGTGTGTGTGCATAGGCCAGAGGACAGCCTCTGGTGTCTCCCTTGGGAAGGCTGTCAATCTCCTTTAACCTGAAGCTCACTAGTTAGGCTGCACTGACTGACTGCAGAGCTCTAAGCATCCTCCTGCCTCTGCCTCTCAAACACTGGGATTACATGTTTGGCGTTGCTATGTGGCTTCTGATCTCAAATTCAGGTCCCTAAGTGTTCAAGGCAAGCACTTTGCTGATGCAGCTATTTCCCCATCCCAAAGAATTCCTTCCTAATATTTTATAAGAAAATTAAAATAACTGTGAAGATTTTAGTGATATCAGGAAATAGTTTCCCATTGTATTACAAAACAAAATTCATATCACTGCATGCTGTACTTACAATGGAATGAAGAGAAATTGGGGAAAAAAAGCACAAATATAAGACAATGAAAGAATAATTTGGGAATGGACAGACAGTACATTTGAAAGTGCTTACATTTTTAATTTCACTCATCTTGAAATTGTTTTAATCCACAAATAAATCTAATATCAACTCAAGTAACTTTTTATGTTCCCAAAAGAGAGTAGAATAGTCTTAGTCACATTTTTGAGCCGAGGGTAAAACCACATTGACCTAAATCAGCTTGTTACCATGATAGGCATTAACTGCTAAACAGTCCACTGAATGTTCATAAAGTGAGATTTCAGTTTTTGAAAAAAGGAATGCTTCCATAGAAAGCTTTTTAAAACTTTTTAAAAATTCAATGCTAAAGAGTAGGTCACTGAAGGAAAATAGTAAGTTGGCATATTGAATTAATAAATTCTGGCCTGAACTTTAAAAAGTGATCTTGTAATCATTTTTTATTAACTATTTTATAACTAAAGAGAATTATAAAATAATAGCTAGCCATGAAAAGAATGATTATTGTTTTGGTACAGTGAATTTTTGTTTGGTAAACTAATAAGTATCTTACACTAATCAACACATCCATTCTAACACACACAATAATTAAGAAGATAACGAGTTGTCTTCATATCTAAGCCAAATTAAAAATGAGTATGACTGAATGGCTTTCATTATTCTACTTCTATCAGAAATGTCAACTCAAATATCACATATGAATTATAACTGACCTATTCAAGTGACAGTACTATTCTTTTTTCCTAATAACCTACCAATGAATAGTCTGCTCTTAGACTATAGAAAGAAACAACTACTACCATAAGAAATATTGCGTAGTTCAAAGAGTGAGGAGGGATAAAATCTGCGTCAAAGAAGACTGTGGCAAGCCAGTGCACTGATTCTCAGGCAAACTCAAGGCAGGCACTCTGTATAACATTTGAGGGTAGGTAACTAGCCCTATGACAGTGCTCCATCGCTCTCTCACCAGAAAAAGCTTCCTTACAGATCAATGGGCTTAAAAAAAAAATCTATGTATTAGAACAGTGGGTCATTTCCTGTTGTTGGTAAATAATGTAGGACTTACAAATACCTGTGGTTCTATCCACCACCTGCCTAGACCTTCTGGTTTGTATATAATTTCTGGTAAGAAAGAAAACATTATACTCAGCCCAGTCAGAATAACAGTCTACCTGTTCTCCCAGGGCACCACAGCTCTTAACAGTTTAGCCTGAGCACTGCAATACCGAGTTGTCTCTCCATTAAGACAGAGCAGCCACAGGCAGGGGCAGCACATGGACGTCCATGGTCAGTGGCAGGGCACTGAAAGCTCGTGCTACCCTCATCTCCACCCCACTTCAAAAACAGCTCACCCATGCACTGGTTCCGCATAGGTATTCATATGCAGTTGGAGTTGGGGCGAGTTCTAAGGCAAACATGGCATTTAAACACAGAATGCGCTTTCAGAAATATAAGCTTCCATCTTGCAAAAGATGAAGTCACACTGTACTCACAGAGCAGTCTTCATCCACGATGAATATGGTGCACTTCTGCACCTGCATGAAGGAGATGATAGTGGCAGCGATTTTCTTCAGAATTACTTCTAATGATTGCTGCTCTTCGAAAATTAAGCTGGCAAGGTCAAGTAATACCTAGGCAAGAAAAGGTGGCAGCTTACGATTGTGCACAGACTAAAATGATTGAGTGGACTAAAGCTTGCTTATGAGCAAGCTCCCAATCAAGTGTTAAACCCACTGCGGCTGTGTGGCTAACGGAACCCTGCAGGGATCATTAATATGGTCATTGTAGGAGGAAGATGATAGGTGCTTAGGCTAACTCTTCCTGGAGGTTTGGTAAGGCAGGGCAAGTTTTTAAAGGCAGGTATTATTGGACTGTTGTCAGGAGTATAAAATTTAATGTGTACAAGATGTGTTGAACAGTAGCTACCTACCTGATGGTGAACGGTTCTCATCGTAAGCTTCTAAGATCGGCATTACCAATATCATTACTAGTTCATAAAGTACAAAGGAAAACAAAGTTTCAAAACTCCTCCTTCCTGGCCTCAGTCTGGCCTCTTCAGACTTATCCTTACTCCCACTGCTGCCTGCCTACACAAGCCCCTCGTCCCAGGGCCCCTCCATCCCCTGGGGACTAAGCCTGCAGCTGCAGATCCAAGACCTTCCTTTGACTCTTTCCTCCTAATTCACCTCTATTCTTTTGTGACTCTCTGCTGACCCGCAGAACAGCTCTCTAACAGAGCCACCAGGGCCACCATGCTTAATGCTTAGCTAGAAACCAGAGTGGGAAACAGCAAGCAAAAACCAGACCACCTACCCCAAAACAATAAGACCAGATAACTACACCAAGAAACACTTTAACATCGTAACTCCAGATGCCGTGGTCTTGTTGTAAACATACAAAAGAAAAGCAACGACAGCAATATGCCTCCTCCAGAAGCCAGAGACCCTATTATATTAAGCCCAGCTCACCCCCAAAATTAGATGAAGTACAAAGCAAGGGCTTCAAATAGTAATTGTAAATATGTTCAAAGACATTTAAGAGGATATGAATAAATGCCTCAATTAAGATTGTGAAAATACAAACAGTTGAATGAAATAATGAAAATATTCAAGACATGAAAGTACAAGTAAACAAAGAAACAGAATCACTAAAGAAAACCCAAACTGCACTAAAGGTGGAAATGAAAAACTCTGGATGTTAAACAAAAACTGCAGAGGTAAGCCTCATCAAGAGATTAAATGGCTTGGAAGACAGACTATCAGGTCTTGAAGACAAGTTGAAAAGTATGAATAGCTCAGTCAAAGAAAATGTTAATGCAAAAAAAAAACAAAAAACAAAAAAACAAAAAAAAACAAACAAACACAAAACTCAAGCACAAAGTGTCCGTGAATTCTGGGAGACTTTAGGGGGAAAAAGAAACAAGTCTATAAATAATGGGTATAGAAGAAAAAGAAACACCAAAGTCAAAGGCACAGTAAGTATTTTTTAACAAACAAACAAACAAACAAACAAACAGAAAACAAAAAACTCCCTAAATCTAGAGAAAGATGTGCCAATCAAGGCAAAAAGAAAGAAGCCTTATTGATAGTGGTCTTGTTTGAGGAGGTGTGTCACGGGGGATTGGAGGTGAGGTGTGAAAAGAGCTCAGGCAAGGCACAAGGATCGATCGGCATATTTTTTCTCTCTCCCTCTCTCTCTCTCTTCCTGCTATCTATCTCTCTCTCTCTCTCTCTCTCTCTCTCTCTCTCTCTCTCTCTCTCTCTCTTTCTCTCTCTCTCTCTCTCCCCCTCTGCTTGCTACCTACAGACAGGATAGGATATACTCTCTTCTTCTTCTCTCTCTCTCTCTCTCTCTCTTCTTTCTCTCCCTTTCTCCCTCCCTTCTTCCCTCTCTCCATCCCTCCCTCCCTCCCCCCCTCCCTCTCTGCTTGCTACCTACAGACAGGATAGGAAGTACGCTCTTCTACTCTCAGCTACTCTTGCACCAGTCCTGCCTGCGTGCCACCATGCTCGCTGCCATAATGATAACAGACTAACCCTCTGAAACCATAAGCCCCCAAATAAATGCTTTCTTTCATAAGAGTTGTATATGGGGATGGTATCTCTTCACAGGGATAGAACAGTGACTAAGACGAACACCCTGTGTCCTATCTGACCACTATGGATTAAAGCTGGATATCAACAAGAGAAACGGCAGACAGCAGGAAGTATACAAAGTCATAGAAGCTAAACAACTTGCTACAGAATGAAAATTGGACCAAGACAGAAATCAAGAAGGAAATTTAAAACTTTCTAGAATTGAATAAAAATGAAAACACAACATACACAAACTTATGGGACACAGTGAAGAAAGTTCATCCTGTGTGAAGTAACACAGGCCCAAAAAGGCAAATATTACATGTTTTCTCTTATATATTGATGTTACCTTTTAAACTTTATGTGTGTTTATTTCAATCCAAATAACCAGAGGTTAGGTAGCTAGTAAAAGGCCTAGGAGTAGAAGATATCCCAAGGAAGGGAAAATAGCAGAGAAAATGGGGGAACTAGAATAGGGAAGAGTAAGTGGGCATGGAGAACAGGAGGGCTGGGTAAAGGAGATACCATGGAGAACAAAGGACACCTAACATTAAAAGCCTCTTGAGCCACCATATGAAAACCTACTTCTGTAGAAGTTTTCTAAAATATATATACATATGAAAGGAATCTAAACGGCCCCAACTAGACATTTTATTCCAACAACAAAAAAAAAAAACTTCTAATGCCAAAAATGTGTTGCATCTTGTTGAGTCATTGGCCATAAACTCCCCTGCTGGCTATTGGTTAATCTACATAAGCCAATGGTAACGCCCTATTGCTGATGACATAACTAACGTTATAGGACACGGAAACTGAAATTGAGCTGGTGCCCAACTAGAGCTTCACTCCGACCGACTAGTATTCAGAGTTCTGGAAGATATTCTGCATGCTACCAGAAAAGAAAAGCAGGCATCAATAAAAGCCAGCTACAAACCTTGTGACCTGTAACTGAATTGCCTGCAAGATATAATGTAACAGTGGCACAAATGTTGTGAGAGTAACCAACCACCTTTTTTTATTGGCTTTTAAGGCCCACTCTATGAGATGGAACAAATATCTAACACTACTAAAATGGCCAAGAATATGAGACTAAATAGCCCATGGGACCTGTTGGAGAGCAGGGAGACCTACTACTATTATTTTCCTAGATGAAGATAGAAATAAAATGATTTTAATGACATATTGCTATAACCATAGGTCAGTACATTTCTCAACCCTCACCAAATAAGCTTTGTAGAGGAATTTTAGTACAGCAACATGGCTGCCCTGATAACATCCAAAGACCTTCTAGGTCCATGTGATCCTGCTGGAACGTAGACATGCCCTTAGTACACACCTTTAATCCAAAACAATGAAGGTAAAGTTAGTAGAAGGAAGCATCCATGTTTGAAAGTGATGTCTAATTGAGGCCAACAAAATGGCAAATCAGAGAAAGATTTGACAGAATAGGATATGTCCAACTCTCATTAGAATAGACAGGAAAGAGGTGACTTAAGAAAGAGCAGTGCAGAGAGAGAGAGAGAGAGAGAGAGAGAGAGAGAGAGAGAGAGAGAGAGAGAGAGAGAGAGAAGAAGAAGAAGAAGAAGAAGAAGAAGAAGAAGAAGAAGAAGAAGAAGAAGAAGAGGAAGAGGAAGAGGAAGAGGAAGAGGAGGAGGAGGAGAAAGCAGTTTTACTGGGAGAGTTTCACAAAAACAGGCTGAAGAGCAAACTAGACACATGAAGACAGAATGAGCCGGAGAATGTGAAGGAGCCAGAAGATTAGAATATATTGCCAAAGTTAGTTTGAGGCCAAGCAGAGCAATTCAGTGAGAAGCTGAGAGAAGCCAGATTGAATCAGTCAGCTTGAAGAGGAGTTCGAGTCATAATAGCTGAGTTGAACCAGCCGGCAAGAGTCCAGAAAGAACTAGAAAAGGTGAGCTCATTCAGTCGTGAGTCTCAAAGTCTGTAAATATTCTAGGCCCAGATTAGATTGTGTGGACGCTAGAAGCTTCCAGGCCTAGGCCTAAGTTAGCAGATGGAGGCAGTAAGCTTCCAAAAAGACAATTAACATCTGGGAAATAAAAGTTACATTTACAAAGCCTCTTCTTGCAGTATGTAGTAATTAACACAGAGGCCCACAGCTAGACAATGTGAAGAGAAGGAGAGACACGGCATCACTCAGCCATCAGTGTCTTTATAAAATACCTCCCATTAAGGCTCAGTGAGCTATTGAGAAGAGGCAACAACAACAACAACAAAACAACAACAACAACATTTTTATAAGGTAAGCCCCAGAGGTGTTGGACAACTCCCAGCACCTTCTAGACACAATAGGACTGATATATGTAGAAACTCACAGAGACAAGACCTTCACACGTTCAAGTCAGACAAATTCTGAGCACAGAGAAGGAGAAGGAGACACAGAGTCCTATCCAAGAAGCTATCAGCAGTTGATGCCTGATGAGGAAGGGAAATAGTTCTTTCCAATGGCTGCTCCTCCATATATAACCATACTTCAAGGCAAGCCCAATGCCCAAAGTGTGTGGTGTGTGTGTGTGTGTGTGTGTGTGTGTGTGTGTGTGTGTGTGTGTGTGTGTGTGTGTATTTTTTGTTTTGGTTTGGTTTTTGAGAGATGGAGGAAGGGAGGGAGGAATAAAGAGAGAGACAGGATGAGGGGGAGAATATGAAATTATGTGACTAGGGAGATGAGGATCTGGGAAGAGCTGAAGTAAGTAAAGAATATAATCCAAATATATTTTACGAAAAAAAATTTTAAGTTCCCCTTGATCCATGCTAAGTATTGTCTTTTGCTTCTGGGCGCCATGGGAGTCTTTCCAGAATCTCACAAAGAATTTATATGGTGAGGACCAGAAAGAATTTTTCTCCAGAAGACTTACTGCATAAAGCACCATTCTAAGTAAGCTTTGGGAGGACAAGATTCAGTGAGGTAGACTCAGGGAGGTAAAGATTTCGGAAAAGCGGAAGTGAAATGAATTATGGGAACGTACAGCACAAGAAGACAAACAGGGAGACAAGCATGCCTCATGAGAAGAGGCAGGCCCACAAAACCTCATGCTCCTCGGTCGCTTGGACTGTACAGGAGGGACATGGTGCTGTTGAAGCTGGATTTGTAAAATTAAGGACTGAAAAAGAAGGTAGTAGGATTAGAGGAGGAGATATAGAGAGTTCTACAGTTTAAGAGCATTGAATCTTTCTTCTTTATTTTTCTTTTTTTTCTTTTTTTTTTTTTGGTGCTGGGAATTGAACTGAGGGCTTCACCCATGGTAGTCAAGTGGCCTGCCACTGAGATATAGTACCAGACACAGCATTAATTCTCAAAAGAGAAACTCAGAGAGTGGAGGAGGTTATGGATTCAAAACTAATGAAAAATGATTACACAGAATTGAGGGTTTACTTAAATCTGTAGTCTTTACCAGGTGATCTGAGATAAAGGCATGGTTTAAAAAAAAAAAGGGAGAGAGACCTTATGAAACTAAGATATAAAAAACAATCACAAACATTATAAAAAGCTTAGAAATATAAAATAATATATATATAACATTATAGGTTTTATATATAATGCATGTTTATATATAATAAATGATATGCACAAAACGTTTGCAAGGAACCAGAACCAGAGCGTGACCCATCAGAAGACAAAGCACACCCCTTAAAAGCTGAGAAACTCAGCTTCCCAGGTCACAGGTTCATACCAGCCACAGGGGTGCAATGGTAAAGCAGGTATTTTCATACGTGCAAGGACTCACGAAGATTACCTTGTCAATACTGTTCCTGAAACATTTAGCTGAGACTATGCTGGAACAAAACATTTAAATAAACAAGAAGTTGAGAGATCCAGAAAATAGAATTCTTCTAAGAGAAGCTTGAAGGAAAGTTATGTGTAGAGAGGCGGAGAGGGGCAGTTTAGGGTAACAACAAATATGGAAATCCTTATTTTGGACATCTTTTAAAAACAAAAGAGGAACTCTAGAAAATGTGTGAGAGAGTTGTGAGTATGTGTGAGGGGCAGGAAGACGAGATTACATTTGAGCAAACAAGAAGCGAAGGAAGGAATTAAGAAACATCAGGGGAAACTAAAAAAGCTATATAGCGAAGGCAATACAGATATGTATACAGCAGAATTACACATTAGAATTAACATAAACAAAACTTGATAAAAGTTCATCATGGCTGCAGAACAATATGTACATTAGCAAGTTTGGCAATAAATAAGAAAAAGATTCAGATAGCAGGTCTAAGCTGTGGAACGGAGTGGTGGCTACAGGTGAAGCACAGCAACTAAAAACACTTTATTTAAAGACATGAATTCATCCAGGTCTCTCAAGGCAATGACCACTGTCCAACAGTGATGGAGCTTCTGAGCAAAATGGAAAAGGAAATGACTATCAGAAAGAAACAGCGACAATGTTTACAAAACCAAGCCATGGGGACTGAATTTTAATTGTGTGCAGTCATAATTCGGATAAAAACTTAACAGTGCTTTTAAACAAACGAGCTTCCGTGCTCTCTTTAGAAATGCCACCGACCTGATTTCTTTTGTTCTCCAGCAGGGACGTTTCATAGAGTTGAGCGTTGTGAAGAACAATGCCGCAGAACGCCAAATAGGCAGCAAAGTCCTAGGGCAGAGATGACAGCAGCCGCATTAGAACTGCACGTAAAACTGCCCAGACACACTGCCTGAGACATAAAAGTACCTGCAGTTGCAGTAAATATGAAATGCTGAAATGTAGATGCTTATTAGGCATAGAAGCAGGAAGGGATGCACACTGGGTGCTAGCTAAGCTAGATGGCACTAGTAACAGATGGCAGAGTGTTCAGTCTCGTGTTATCTGAAGAAGAGGAGAGGGACTGAAATGGCAATCCTGGGCGAAACCACAACTTTCCTTATACAAGATTTGGTGTGTATTGTGCATGACACTAAGACTCACACCTGTGAGGGATCAAATAAGATGCTTATAACTTATTATTGCAGCAAATGAAAATGTACATATTTAAGAAAACATTGGCCATAACAAGTGTGGCGTAAGATTGCAAATATTGGTTTAAACACATTCTTCTTTTCTTTCCTTTCTTTCTTACTTTCTTTCTTTCTTTTTAATTTGTTTTGTTTTTCAAGACAGGGTTTGTCTGTATAGCCTTGGCTGTCCTGGACCAGGCTGGCCTTGAACTCACAGTGATCCGCCTGCCTCTGCCTCCCGAGTGCTGGGATTAAAGGCGTGCGCCACCATGCCTGGCCCACATTCTTTTTCATATGAATCTAGACTCCTTATCACACTGCAATAGAGAGATATGCTCATGGTTAAATTAGTGATGAAAACAATCTTTAGACGGCATGGTTTATCCATACCTACGGATATATTTTGTCAAGATGTGATACAGTCTAAATATTCATTAAGGGCAGGATTATTCCAATGGACTATATAAGCAGTGGACATAAAGTCTATCTAATTACCATGCTTTCCTATCAAGTATCCAGTGTTATTAATAGCACAACTATACCACTCTGGCTTTTAAAGATACTTCTTATGCCCTAGATCAGCTAAAACATGGAGGTTAATATGTGTATATATATATACACATATATATGTATAGCAGAAACAAAAGTAACCGCCTAGTTTGGATGTCTTCCAAATTTAAAAAAACGCCTACTAATTTTCGGAGGGGCAACATGGTAGCAATGACTTGGAGCAGCGGAGACGCAGGGGGCTCTGACAAATGTATAGTAATACTCAATAGGAAAAACTCATCCATCTCTAGAGAATGAAGGTATAAGCAGACCTAAGGGAGATGCAGGAATGGAATCTTGTCAGTGTGCTGTGTGGAATGTTTTTCTTAGCAGCTGGGTGGGAATGGTAAGATAAGGCTGATCACTGTTCCCGTGGAAGCTGAATTCATAGAACCCATCCTTATTTTACACCCTGGCACACCTGTGTGAAGCTTATAACACTGGGAACTTGCTGTACCAGGAGGAAAATGCCAGTTTTCAGTCAGCGCATGGTGCAGGACTTAGAGCAAGGCTTTTTTCCCCCTCAAGGATGAACTTCTGAACAGCACTGAGAGAAAATGCAAAGAGATAACTGAAAGACTGAAGAACCCCTTGTGTGCACCCAGCTCAGGGGAGGGCTGCAGAGAGCTCAGTGTGGAGAGAACTTGGGGTCCCTGCTTATACTCAAGAACCCTCAGGTCAAAGACCACTGTAGTTAGCTCAAGAAATTCTTCTAAAATTCACATCAGTTTTACTCTTCTACTGTTAAAAAATATTTTGTTGAAAACTTCATGGATAAGTACTGTATGTATTTCCATCCTTCCCATCCCACACTCTTGCCTTTCCAACTTCTCCCATGCCCCCACTTCCTTAACTATTATTGATGTGCGTGCACGCACACACACACACACACACACACACACACACACACATACACACACACATCATTTTTAACCATAATTTTCTTTCAAGCAACCATTTCAGCAATGCCCACTGCAGAGGTCATATGCTATAAAAAGAACAGCATCTTTCTAAGCTGGCATCATGCCAAGCTCAGGGTTTGGTACCTTCTCATCTTTTTCAGTGAACGTCCCGCCGTTTCCTGATTTCTTGTTGATGGCCTGGGCTACACCGACGACCTAGGATAAGAAGAGATGAGTGACATGGGTTTTTTCCCCCATTATCCCTGTTCCTCAGAGTGAACATGTTTATAGAGGATATGGGCTGTTTCAGAGCACAAAGCTGAAAAGCTAAAGCAAAACTCCTGAGTCCATTCTGTTATTCTGAATAAGGACAGTAATATTCCTAGTTTCCTGGAGCTCAAACTGCACTGGACTTTGAGACCTCATCCAGATTAAACTAGCTGGTAGTTAGGTTTTAAGTAAATGTTCTGCATAGTTTTCTAGTACAATAAAAACAGGAAAATCTTTTCTATTTCCAATAAAATACATAACTAAACAAAATTTTATGTTGAGCTCTACCATTTCAAAAAAGGCTGAGTGCTCATTTACCAAAACTGACACGGGGCCCAGCGGCCAGTTACAGGGGAACGCAGAGGGGTCGTTAGAGCACAAGAATTTCTCATGCAATGATGCATGGATGCAGGATACAGGGATGCAGGGATACAGGGATGCAGGGATACAGGGATACAGGGATACAGGGATGCAGGGATGTAGGGATGTAGGGATGCAGGGATGTAGGGATGCAGCTCAGCTTCTTTTGAAACATCTGGCCTTGAAAATTATTTGACCTTCAACAGAATTATTTTTTGGAAAATAAGTTATTAAGGAAAAAAAAAAACCCCAAACAGGAATTAACAGGCAAGGACTACTTTCACATAGGTCAGAAGGAATCTGAAAGATAAACTGCACTCAAGTTGGCCAAGCTAAACTTGGCCCGTATGCCTTGAGTTCCACAAAAGGTTTAGAAAGACTTGGGAGAAAGCTCTCATCTTTCAGCTTGGAGGGTTATTAAACTTGCCCAGCTCCAGCTTTCATCTGAGGAATTACTTTGAGTTTCTAACAACTTATGACTTCCTTCAGCTCCCTCTTAATATGAATTCTATTGCTTTCCCATTTTCCCAATTTAGTGTCACCAAGACAAACTGTGTCCTCCTAAGTAAGCGCTCAGATGCTGGGAACTACAGCCTTGATTCCGTGTGTGAGGTTCATCTTTCTTTGTTCCGCCTCATTCTCGTTCTCTACCGCCAAGAAAATGATTTAAAATTCCCCCCTTAGGAGGGCAGATCGGAAAAAGTGGATACATTTTCAGGAGATGCAGTTTGCTGGTGCTCTCAACAAAGTGAGTCCAGGACAGCAAAGGCTACACAGAGAAACCCCATCTCAAAAAACCACAAAAAAAAAAAAAAAAGAATTATTGATTTCTCCTAACTGCCTTTGTTGCCTTGACTTTCCCGGGCTCCTTGTGCACTCCTAATATTTCTAGATGCTGTTGTCTTCATGGCAAACACCTGGGAAAGGCTTTCACTCAGGTCGAGCGTGGCTGGTTTGTAGCTGGAGATTTTCACTTGAAACAGAACTAATGAGAACAGCCTGAGGGGCAGGGGTCCTAATATGTAGCAGCACAAGTCTAGCCAGATATTAAATGGCCAGTTACTCACTTATTCAACAAGTGCTAAACTGGCTACTTAAAAAAAAAAAAAAAAATCAAAGAATAACAGGCAGAAGAAAGGATTACCAGGAAGAAGTCCAGAGTTCAGTGGGCGAAGTTAGACCCGTGCAGAACCGGTAGGGCGTGTGATGAGTTTTACAACGCTGTTGTCCACATTAAGGGACACAGCAGGGGGTCATCTCTCAGAAAGGATACCATGCTCACTCAAAAACTGAGCCCAAATCAAATTACAGAAACCTTTTAGTCCATGCCCCCATAAATCGACAGTGAGATAAGTCAACATGAAAGTCTTAAAAGAAATAAAATCAGCTGTATAACTCTGAAATTAAGAGTCATTAAAAAAACTGTGATTTGATTAGGTTCCTGAAGTCCCCTGAAAAGGAAGGCAGCGTAAAGGCAGGCCATTTGTTTCTGAGTTCCCAGACTACCAGCTATAGACACTTTAACCTGGTCAGAGGGCTCTATGGGTCGGTGCCCGGCCAATGACTGAAATAACCAGGGAGACCCACAAGAGAAGAGGATGGGTGGGTCAGCAAACATCAAGTCCCACCAAACAAGCAGACTCAAGATACTGCTGGCCCCCTGGAGTGGCTCGTGTCTTGCATTTTAGTATCAGAGCGCTTGGAACAAGGTTTCTTCAGCAGACATATGATGGTCCCTAGGGCTCTCCCTTTATTAAAACCTATGGCCCAATTTCTCTCATGCCTTTCCCCTCCTATTTCTTTTCCTGCCTTTCTCATTCCGCCCCCCCCCGGAACCCCCTACTGCCTGTTGACCTTGCAGCAATCCCTCTGCCTCCACCTCTCATATGGAACATTCGCTGGCGTGACCCTCTACACTTTCCCTTACACTTTAAGTTTTAATTTACAGTTTTACACTCAGAGATTTTTATTTATACGTAAGCATTATTTGTAACTATGAGATTAAAAGTTTTCTTTCTGGTTGTAAGAAAACTTATCTTTGAAGCCATACTATATATGAAACCCCTTTTTCCACTTTTTTGTTTGTTTTCTTTCTTCTTTTTGGATACTAACTGGTGCCTTAGTGCACATTTCTGAAGGCTCTAACTTGGGCAGAGTGGGTGCGGCGTATTGTTCAGTGATTTGCATGATACTAACTAGGGTTAGGATTCCTACTTGCTGCCTGTGTGTGACACAGGCTTACTCAGAAGCCAAGCTCCACCACTGCTGGCCCTGACCATTGCCGGAGAGGAACTCAGCTCACATGTAGACTCTTACAGATGAGCAGTTTTACAGAGTTCACTTTAAGCCCACTTGCCTCTCATCTGCAACTTGGACTCGCCTACAGGGCACAAATGACACTCACACACTTCACTCTCCCCATGTTGGAAGCTCAGACTCCAAGAGCCCATTTGGCTTTTGGAAGTTCACTTTCATTACCTTGGATTCCCCAGTTTGCGTCAGGGATCCATGAGTGTGACGTTGTCCTCACCACCACCCCCATTGCCCCCTTTGAATTCACTTGTATAGTTTAAACATTGCTTTAGGTAACATTAGATCTTGGACCAGTTTGCAAAATGCTAGGGTTTCTACATTGTTTTTGTCTTCTGAAGTCTAACTGATAACCTTCAAAGTCTACTTTGTGTCCCTTAGTACCAAACATTTACTATGCAGTTGTCCCCAAGAAGCCATAGGGAATTAGTTCCAGGTTTCTGCCATTCAGATGCCAAAATCTGAGAATACTAAGCTCTTTCATATAATGTGACATATAGTTTGTATACAACATACATACATCCCCCACCTCCTGTCAGTCTCTGCCAGATTACTTATAATGCTTAAAACATTGTAAACGCAATTTTAGTCAGTGCTATGCTGTACTACTTAAAGAATAACAAAAGAAAAGGTTTGTATATATAATTCTGAGTAAACCAATTTTTCCCAAATATTTTTTATCTAAAGTTGGCTAAATCCGTGGAAGCAGAACCCAGTTACAGAAGGCTGACTACATTTAATTTCTTCTAATGGTAAAGAAAGATATGTACTAAGACAATTTCATGGAATGAATTATTCCAACAATAACTCACTCATCCTTTCTGGTAGGCAATGATTTTTCTACTTTTCTACAATGATCTTGTAGGCCCAGATGAGAAGTATCTTGCTGTTGTTTTGTTTTAGTTAGGAACACTGAGTACAATATTTACATTAAAAATTAAACAAGTGAGAGCTGGAGAGATGGCTCAACAGTTAAGAGCATTGGCTTCTCTTTCCGAAGACAGTTTGGATTCCCAGCACCCACATAGTAGCTCACAACTATTTGTAACTCCAGTCTCAAGAGATCCAATAACCCTCTTCTGAACTCTGCAAGCATCAGGCACACACATGGCACATAGACATACATGCAGGCAATACACGCATGCACATAATAATAAGTAAGCCTTAAAAATAAGCAAGTAGCTACATATACTAGCACATATCTGTACTCTAAGCCCTAGGAGGGCTGAGGAAGGAGGTCTGCTAAGATTTCAAGGCCAACTTGGGCTACATAGTAAGTTCCAGGTCTGACAGGTCTACACAGTAAGACCATATCTTAAAATACAGCAATAGGTTAAGAATAGACACTTGGGACTAGAGCTCAGTGTTATAATATTTGTCTATCACGACAAGGTTCCTAATTCAGTCATTAGCATTGCAGGGGCAAAAGAAAGAAATGGTATAATGTTGTCTAAAGACACAAACACACAAATGGTCTGAATTTCAACTGTCTGGAGCAAAGCTAGCTTTCTCTGCCCTCCTTGTGTGGCTATAAAGGCTTTTCCCCTAGTCTGCTATTGATTGCCCTTTGAACAAATTGGTCGTTTTCTTAATTGCTTTGCGGTTAACTTTGTTGCTGTTTGGTTTTTGAGACAAAGTCTCTCCTTATATTATTATAGCTTAGGCTGGTCTGGAACTTACTATGTAGCCAAAACTGGGGGGTTAGGGGTGGAGGGGGGAAGTTGATCCTCTAGTTCCCTGGTCTGGAGTACTGGGATTTCAAGTATGAAGTACAGGGCTTTAAATAGCTGTTGGAGACAGCTTTTATTGCAAGTATATGTTCAGACTCCACATTTGAGAGTCAAAGCCACTACAAGTCAGATTCATTACTAAGAAGCCCATTTGCTTGCTGCCTACCTGGTGCCCTAGGCTATGTTTTCAGGCAGAAAGGAGCCTCTATTTCACTGGCACTCCCCACACTTTCAAGAGACATTATGTCCCTACAGGATTGAATGTTCTCTTGGAAGGACTTGAGTCTCTCTGGGCGAGCAATGTGGACTGTGACAGCTGGTCATTTCAGGGACAACCCATCACTGTCACAGAGAGCAGCCTCTTATTCAATAAGATGCTAATCCCAGACATTTGCTGAGGTCACATATCAATCACAATACATCTCCTTGTTTCCAGCGGATGTTCCATGTGGAATCAGAAGAGAAGGGAGGAAAGGAAGAGACTGCACATCTTGACATCCCTCCCTTGTGGCCTCATGTACGATAGTCTGACCTGAACCAAAAGCCACACCATCCCAAGAAAACTAGAACACTGCAACATAACGTAAATACTACAACATTAATAATACCCAATATTATCAACTTGTGCAGAATTCACCCAAATGTTCTTCTCAAAATTTCACTTTGTAAATGAATGAGTTTCTTTGGAACTGGGATATTTCTTCACAGCACAAAAGGAGAAATATGCATGTGTTAAAATTCTCCCATTAATAAAAGGAGATTGTTGATGGCACTGGTTAGTCTTCTTGAAAAATACCCGACAAGAGGAAACACAAGGGGACAGAGATTATTGATGGGTTGTGATGTGGAAATGTAGGCAAAACCAAACCCTTTCCTCCCCAGCTTGCTTTGGTAATGGTGTTTCATCACAGCATTAGAAAACCTAACTAAGACACATCTCTTTCTCTTGAAATTCAGCCTGAAGGACTAATTTTATCTTTATGGTAGAGAAGTAAGTAGAATTTTAGATGAAGTTTTAACATAAATCTTATGTGATATAGATATTAAAACGTAGTTGGACTTTAAAAAAAAGAAACATGAGTCATGTTTGACAAAGCACTTTGCCTATGTAACTTTAATTCTTAGATGAATATAGATGTTGGTGCATATGTCTGTTGAGGCTTGTCATTTCACTGATAATTACTTCAAGAATTTATGAAAAAATATTAAACTCTACCTAAGGGTTTAGTTGTGTTGGGTTGGGTCAGATATTACATGAAGAAATCATTTATTCTTTTCTGCAATGGTTCCATATCCTTAATACTCACCCCTAAGGACTACATAAAACTCATCAAAAACTAAACCTATGAATGATCTGTAAAACTAAAAATGCAATAACCTCCAACAAACTTCAGAATGGTTACAGACTATACCAATGAAGCTGATTCTTCCACTGAATAAAGAGTAGCAGGAAACAAACTGTCTAAGCATTCCAAATGAGGTGCCATTTGAGTCCTGGAGCACACGCTAACTGAGTCCTCAAGTCCGGATTGTCTATGCTCTTTCTTTTCACTCTGAGTCCATGGGGTAGATGCAAAGATTTCACCTATGAGACTGTTTCTCATCTGCTATTCTTAGGAAATGATCCCCCCTCTCTTGGGAAAGTGGTCGCCGTCTCTCTGAAAGTGCTCTTGTTTATTAGTTAAGTGGTAATGTGGAAAAGGGAAGAATCTTCACCATCACGGCATCCAGTCCAGAACAAACAGAAACTGCTCCGAGCACTTCTATTTTGTTTCTAAAACAAACCTACAAGAAAGAGCATTGTGGGGGGAACAGGCTCAGGGAACAAGTTAAAAGTTTTTTGGGTTTTTTGTTTTGTTTTGTTTTGTTTTGTTTTAAAGCTAGCCAGTTCTTTAAGACGAAAATAGACCTAGACCAACTGACAGTCTACTAATAAACCTTGCCGAGTTTTGTAATTGTACTTTCCTTGGAGTCGAAGGGTTATAGGCATACGCTGTAACGTTTTTACTTGTACTGAATTTCCTTGCCAAATCGGAGAAAGTCTCCACTGCTACAACAGGCATAGATGTCAGGATGGGACCTTCTGCCTTTACTTGCACTGAGGTGCAGATCACAGGAGCATGTGTTTCCTCTGAAAGTCTGTGGGCAGATACACAGATGACCCAGCAGCAGACTCTCAGTCTTGCTCTGCAAGCTCTTAGCTCCTTGGTCCAGCCTTTTGTGTGGACGCTGAACCCACTCAACTTCCACCTTGTACAGACTTGCTTCTGGTGCGCAAGGAAATTCTGTCTGCTTACATAAATAACTAATGCAAGCGAGTACAATAAAAGTGGTCTCAAGTGCCTTTGCCTGAAAAAGCCAGAATTAAATTCTGAATGGAATTTAATAGCAGCCCTGAAAAAACATACTTGCAATTTCTCTTCCAGTTTGCTTGGTGGGTGTATCATGGTTGCTCTCTGTGGTACATTGGTCCAGCTTAGTCCACAAACCCTCTTGTAACTCTTCTGTCCCTGGTAAACGCTTGCTCTTGGATTCCTCTTAAGGCATTGCAGAATGTGTGTGTCTCTTTGCCCCCTCCTGCCTTGTCTCATATTTTGAAAGAAGCTTTCTGTTCAGTGCCTTAAGCCCTGACATTGAAAGGCCATCAGAAGACAATCAGGCCCCCTGGCTGGACTCACATTACCACATCAGTGTACCTCTCTGCCCCAGTGGGAGCAACAGTACACTTGTCAGCCATAGCAGAATTCTAAGTACTCTGTTTTCCTGCAAGGTCCAACTGCGTGCTTTATATGTGTTGATTTGTAAGTTTCTAGTTATGTGACTGTGACCAAGACTCCTAAATATTTCAGTCTTAGTTTTCCCATCTGTTAAGAGGGCATAAGATGACTGCTTCCAAGGGTGCTGTGACAATGACAGGCCCCTAGAACGATTCCCACAGTATTTGCTCCAGAAATATTGCCCATGCGACTGTTTTCTACACATGGTGCGAATATGTCCCAAGTCCTGTTCCACACCACTTAACCACCCTCATACCCACACTGGGCAGCTCTTCTCTCCTTAGATTTATTTTTTTCCCTTTGGCCATTCATTTGCCTCTGACTAATAGCTCTTTGACCTTTCTGAAATAGTATATTTTAGCTTCCTCAAGCTTCTCTTGTCCTTTTATTCCCCCCTTCCCACTCACCCCTAGCTTAAGAGGGAACAGAGAGAAGAGGGAGGAACAAAAAAAAAAACCCTCCTCCCTGCACAGCGTGAGTAGTTACGTTCCTGACTTCTGAAGTGATGTTGCCATATTCATTGCATCAATGGAGTATGACGTAATAATTTAACAGTATTGAAAAGAGCTCCCGGTCATTTTAATCTGCTAAAATATCTCACAAGAACAAGAGGCTGGGCTGGTAAGATGGCTCAGCAAGTAAGGTGCTTGCCACCAACCCTAAAGACATGGGTTCAATTCCCAGGGTCCATGTGGCGGGTGGAAGGAGAGAACCAACTCTTAAAAGTCACCCTCCGATCTTCATGCGTGTGTGCTTGTACACTCACACGCATGTGTGAACACACAGATAAATAAGTAACAAGAGGCAAAACTCAGCATTTTAGCGAACCCAAAATATCTTCCCCAGTGCCCTGGCCTATGTCAGAGCACAGACTTCAGTATGTGACGTGTAACTTCCCCATCCACACAGCTGTCAAGGCTGTTTCCCTTGAAAAACTGCTGTCCCTAAAAGGTATAAAATGTTTTATAAACAAGAGATAAACAGCAGTTCAATAATCATAGCTCTCCTAGATTCTCTGGGAAGCAGTTAGAAGGAGAGAGAGAGAGAGAGAGAGAGAGAGAGAGAGAGAGAGAGAGAGAGAGAGAGAGAGAGACGACTAGGAATGGCTTAAACCAAAAGAAGGCATCTGCCTCCATTATGAGGAAAAAAAAAGACTAAAAGGCCATGTTTCTTTTAAAGTTGACAGCTGGTTGGAGGACAGCGAGCAGAGTGACCAGGCCCAGTCTATGCCACTGTCTCTGCGCCCAGCCTGCAGACTACACCCTGGCTAGTGGCTGCCTCTGGCTCCGCCCATTTCTTCTCTTCCAGGTTCCATTATTGTTCCTAACTCCTCTTCTTTCAGAAAGCAGGAGATGGTATTTCCTGGCCATCTTCACAGTGTCACAAAGCATGCCTCGCCCCCTGCAGGCATGAACACAGCTCTGGAGGCGGGCCTTTGGTTACCCCCACTTTGCAGAAAAGGAAAGTGAAGCTCAAAGGGATCGACCCTCATTAGTCACCCTGGGAGCAATAAGATGTCACCTGAGCTCAAAATAATCTTTACAAGGATTCTGAAAACTGGGCCTATAGGTTTTCATTAAAAAAAATTTTTTTTGAGAGACTTCTGGTCAGCTGGTAGTCAAATGGCGGTAAAAGAGGAGAGAAATAAGAATAAGAAAATAAGAAATAAGAATAAGAAAATCTTCTTTTACACTGTTTCAAATAAAGAGAAGAGCTTCGGAAATTCACAAAGGTGATGATGAAAATGGAGAAAAATAAATAAAAATAAAAAAATAAAACTGCACGAGTCTTCTTGACACTCACAGTTACATTCCTCCAGGATACGTAATTAGGTCTCAACAGCACAAACATCAGGGCTGTGGTTGCTTCTCAAATTCATTCTGGAGATACACCCCAAACTAAGGGTACACCCTAACTAGGGGGCGCATGGTCTGTGAAGTCTCAGGACGATAGGAGAACTGGCCCGTCTCACAGATTGAAAGGTTAATTGGGACAAGAAGAGGAAAAGAGGAATGTTATTCAACTGAAGGCAGGTCTGGTTGACATCAGACCCTTGTTGGCTACAAATTCAATGTGAGCATGAACCATCAGAAAGGCACGGGTCTCCACTCCCTGTCCCTGCCCACACAGGCCGTACTCTTCTGTGCAGCTGAGGTGAAGACAGGCGCAAAGTTCATGGGAACCTAGAGTGGCCTTTGAAAACACACCAGCACCCAGAATCCCTGAGGACCTTGTGGTGCTTTGAATCAGAACGGTCTCCCATAGGCTCGGGGATCTGAATACTCAGTCCCCAGTTGGTAGTGTTATTTGTGGAGAATATGGGGAGGTTAAATACGTCAGCAGTGACGGTCACGGAGAGTTCAAAGCTTTGTCCCACTTCCAGTTCACTCTCTCTGCCTTGTGCTTGGGTTTGAAGATGTGATCTCTCAGCTTCCTGCTCTGGTGGAAAACTGACATGCCTCCCTCACCATCGTAGACCCTCCCCCTGGTAACACAAACCAAAACAAAACTTCTTCCTTATGTTGTCCTCAGTCAAGACAGTTTATCGCAGCAACAGAAAAACATGTTAATACAAACATTCTGGCTCACTTTGTGCTAAAGGTTAATTTTACATATCAACCTCTTTCAGTGAACCCGGCCGTCAGGTAGAACTGTTGCTGAGTGTATCTGCGAGGTGTCTCAAGAAGGAACAGCACCTGAATCAACAGACTAATGAAGAAGATGCTTCATCCACCCATGAGGGTGGGCACTGACCAATCCAACTCAGGATATCTGGGTAGACTAGATAGACAGACGCAGAGGCAATTTTTCCTCTCTCCTGGAGCCTTGCTGGTCACCTCCTACCTCCATACATCAGAACTCTATGTCCTATGGCCTTTGGATAGCTCAGGTCTCAATGAATTACACCAGTCACTGTAATGGTTCTTGGGGCTGATGAAAGAAGATGGTGGACTTCCTGGCCTCCAATTATGTTGGACAATTTCCATAATAAATCTCGGCACTATCTATAAGCATCCAATTGACTTTCTTTATCTAGAAAACCATGACTCACCCAGCTGGCGGTCTTTCAGAATCCCCCAGTTGATTGTATTGTGAATTCAGATTTGAGAATGTGCAATTCACACATTCAGTTTAATTGACAACTTACTATTTTTCATAGACGTGTAAAATGAAAAGGGAACTGGGTGCTGACAGAATCCAAATCTTGTAGGTAGACAAAATATAAAATATTTTTACTTACCGGTTATAATTTTATGCCTAAAGTATGTCATTAAATGCATTTTCAAATGTTAGAATTTGTTTTTCAAAATTGCAATATGAATCCAAAGAAATCAACTGATAACCACAGGAACTGGATGACCATTTATGAAATAAGCATTATTTATACAATAGCATACAATGTGAAATGAATCCATTAGAATCACACCATAATTGCATATATAGAATAAGACATTCCAATTGCAGAAGGGAGACAAGAAGTGAAATGTGCACAATTTGTTTCCAATAAGTGGTCATGAGAAAGTCTCTAATTAGCATTCTACATTATAAATACAGTTTTAAAAATCTCAAGCAGAATACTGAAGTATGTATATATTAATGTAAACAATACTTTGTCGCTATAGTATTACTTCATACACGTGAGAGTAAAAAACATGTTTTTTCAAAATAAAAAGTGTTTCCAAATGACCTCATATATAAAATGAGAAATTGGCTTACCTCTTCCTTGTGGTTCTTAATTGGCATACAAAGAATACTCTGTGTCTTGTAGCCTGTAATTTGGTCAACTTCTGCATTGAACCGGGGATCCTAGGGAGGAAAAAGAAATCCAATTTATTGGTTGACCTGTACAAAGATTGATTTGATTTTTCTCGTGCATTAGATTAGACAAATCTAGCCTTTGACTTACCTTGTTACTATTGAGTAATGATTTTATCTTTGTGAAAGGCATCAGGCCATGTAAAGTCCACAGCATTTGACAAAGATGAGTTTTAGGGCTGTTTTCAGGGCTCTAGTGTTTATGAAAACAAAGTACCCTACTCCCAAAACAACATTTTAAAAATCATTTAAAAAATAGTTGACATACAAAATAATTAGAGAGCTATATGACTAAGGAATAAGTAGCCTCTCTGATGTCTGACAAAAACTATCTGTCCCCATCTGTCCACTGTCTGGTGCTACTATGTCACTCCCAGAAAAGCAACTCTGTTCTAAAACCTTTCCAATAAATGACCTAATTCCTTTTGTAATGATTGTACTGTCCATCCACCCTGT